>NW_026019686.1:0-64865 GCF_900185275.1 Solanum verrucosum
TCTGAACTATAAACCCTATAAAGCCCTAAATTGCATATGATAAACCTTATAAAACACAAAAAAAAACCCTAAGCCCTAAACCCTAATCCTAAGAAACCCTAACATAAAAAACCTAAAGCCCTAAACCCTAAAAACCAAGTAAAAACCCATAACCTAAAAAAACATAAGCCCTAAATCCTAACCTAAAACCCTAAATCCTAAACTAAAACCCTGAGAACCCTAAATCCATAAACCTTAAAATAACCTAAAAACCATTAAAACCCCTACAAAACCTAAGCTCTAAACTCTAAATCCTAAAATCCATAAACCTTAAACCCTAAAAAACACAGAAAAAACCCTTAGCCCTAAACCCTAAATCTATAAAACCCTAAAAAAACCTTAATGCAAAAAACCCAAAGCCCTAAACCTAAAACCCTACATAAAGCCGTTAACCTAAAACCCTAAACCTAAAACCCAAAGAAACCCTACCTTAAACCATAAGAAACCCTAAATCCCATAAACTCAAAAATAAACCCTAAAACCCATTTAAAACCTCTACAAAACCCTAATCTATCAACCCTAAATCCAAAAAATCTATAACCCTAAACCAAACAACCGCAAAAAACCCTAAGCCATAAACCTTAGACCCATTAAAACCCTAAGAAACACTTAAACCCTAAAAACTATAAAAAAAAAAACCCAAAAAGCCCTAAACCTAAAATAGTATAAGCTCTAAACCCTATAAATCCCTAAATCGTATATGCAAAATCCTAAAAAACACAAAGAAACCCTAAGCCCTAAACCCTAAACCTATAAAACCCTGAAAAACCATAGCTTAAGAAACCCCAAAAACCTAGATAAAACCCTAATCCTAAATCCCTAAACCTAAAAAAAAGCCTAAGCCCTAAACCCTAAACCCTAACCTAAAACCGTAAATCCTAATCCTAAAACCTTAAGAAATCCTAAACCCTAAACCTTTAGAAACCCTACATCCCATAATCCGTTAAAAAAACCCCAAAAACCATTTAAAACCCCTACAAAACCCTAAGCTCTAAACCTTAAATCATAAAAATTTGTAAACCCTAAACCAAAAAAACACAAAAAAAAAACTAAACCCTAAACCCTAAGAAACACTTAATCCTTAAAGCCCCAAAAACACCTAAACCTAAAAAAACTCTAAGCTCTAAAACCTATAAAGCCCCAAATCGTATATTCTAAAACCCTAAGAAACCCTAAATCCTATAAACATTAAAATAAACCCTAAACCCATTTAAAACCCCTACAAAACCCTAAGCTCTTAACCCTAAATAGTAAAAATCCATGAACCCTACACCTAAAAAACACAAAAAATGCTAAGCCCTAAACCCTAAATCTTAAAAAATCATAAGAAACACATAAACCTTAAAAACACTACAAAACCCTAAAAACCACAAAACCCCTAAAACAACTCTGAGCTCTAAACCCTATGAAGCCCTAAATCGTATATGCTAAACCCTAAAACACAACAAACAAAACCCTAAAAACCTTAACCTAAAAAACCCTAAGCCCTAAACCCTAATAACTAGATATAACCCATAAACCCTAAAAAAATCCCTAAGCCCTAAACCCTAAACCATAACCTAAAACACTAAGAAACGCTTAACCCTAAACTTTAAGAAACCCTAAATCCAATAAACCCTAAAATAAACACTAAAAACCATTTAAAACCCCTACAAAACCCCAATCTCTTAACCACAAATCCATAAAGTCCGTAAGCCCAAAACCTAAAAAACACAAAATAAACCCTAAACCATAAACCCTAAACACTAAACCCTATAAACTCCTAAAATACACTTAACCCTTAAAACCCTAAAAAACATAAAAACCCCTAACCCTAAAAAACTCTAAGCTCTAAAACTTATGAAGCCCCAAATCGTATATGTTAAATCCTAAAAAACACAACAGATACCCTAAGCCAAAAAAATAATCTGTAAACCCTAAACCTAAAAAACACAAAAAAAAAAAACCCTAAGCCCTAAACCCTAAACAAAACCCTAAGAAAACTTAACCATGAAAACCCTAAAAACACAAAAACCCCTAAACCTAAAAAACCTCTAAGCTCTAAACCTTATAAATCCCTAAATCGTATATGCTAAATCCTAAAAAACAAACAAAAACCTAAGACCTAAACCCTAAACCTATAAAATACTAAAAAACATTAACCCAAAACTCCCAAAGCCCTAAACCCTAAAAACCTATATAAAACCTTTAACCTAAAACCCTAAAGCTAATAAAACCCTAGGTCTTAAACCCTAAACCCTACCTAAAACCCTAAGAAATTCTAAAGCTTAAGAAACCCTAAATCATATATACTCTAAATTAAACCCTAAAAACCATTTAAACGCCTTAAATACCCTAAGCTCTAAACCCTAAATCCTAAAAATTCGTAAACCCTAAACCCAAAACCCAGAAAAAACCCTTAGAAACACTTAACCCTTATAAACCCAAAAACCCCCTAAACCTAAAAAAGTCTAAACTCTAAACCCTATATAGCCCTAAAAAAACTTAACCCTTAAAAACACTAAAAACCCATTAAAAAAAAAACCTAAACCCTAAAAACCTAGATAAAACCCTTAACCCCTAAAAAAAATTCTAAGCCCTAAACCTTAAACCATAACCTAAACCCCTAAATACTAAACCTAAAACCCTAAGAAACCTCAAGCCTTGAACCTTAAGAAACCGTGAATCCTATATACCCTAAAATAAACCCTAAAACTCATTAAAAACCCCTACAAAACCCTAAGCTCTAAACCCTTAATCCAAAAATTTCGTAAACCCTAAACCTTAAAAACACAAAAAAAAACCTAAGCCCTAAACCCTAAGAAACACTTAACCCGAAAAAACACAAAAACCCCTAAACCTCAAAAAACACTAATCTCTAAACCCTATAAAGCCCTTAATCGTATATGCTAAACCCTAAAAACACAAAAAATCCCTAAGCCTTAAACCCTAAACCTATAAAATCCTAAAAAAAAACTTAACTTAAAAATCCTTAACCCCTAAACCCTAAAAACGTTATTAAAACCCTTAACCCAAAACCCTATACCTAAAGAAACCCTAAGCCCTAAACTTTAAGAAACCCTAAATACAATAAACACTAAAAACATTTAAACCACAACAAAACCCTAAGTTCTACACCCTAAATCCGCAAAATCCGTAGACCTTAAATGTAAAAAACAAAAAAAAAACCTAAGTCCTATAACTTAAAATATCCTAAGAAACACTTAACCCTTAAAAACCATAAAAAAAAACCCCAAAACCAAAACCTAAAACCATATATCCTAAACTTAAAACCCTAAACCTTATGAAACCCTAAATCCTATAAACCCGAAAAACCATTCAAAACCCCTCCAAAACCATAAGTTATAAAACCTAAATACTAAAAATCTGTAAGCTCTAAATCCTAAACTCTAAAAAATCCTAAGAAATACTTAACCCTTAAAAACCCTAAAAAAGTCAAAAACCTATGAACCTAAAAAACTCTAAGCTCTAAACGATATAAAGCCTTAAATCGTATATGCTAAACCCTAAAAAATAATTAAAAAAAAACCTAAGCACTAAACGCTAGACCTATTAAAACCTAAAAAACCTCAAAGCCCTAAACCCTAAAAACCTAGATAAAAGTAAAAAAACCCTAACCCCAAAACGCTAAAATCTAACCTAAAACCCAAAATCCTAAACCTAAAACCCCAAATCCTAAACCTAAAACCATAAGAAATCCCAAACTCTAAACCTTAAGAAACCCTAAATCCTATAAACCCAAAAAACCATTCAAAACCCCTACAAAACCCTAACCTATAAACCCTAAATAATAAAAAAATTGCAAACCCTAAATCTAAAATACACAAAAAAACCTTAAGCCTTAATCCTAAACCATAACAGAAGTACTTAACCTTAAAACCCCTTAAACACCCAAAACCCCTAAACCTAAAAATGTATATGCTCTAAATCTGATAAATCTCAAAATCGTATATGTAAAACCCTAAATAAATCAAAAGAACCCTAACCCCTAAACCATAAACATATAAAACCGTAAAAAACCTTAACCTAAAAAACCCAAAGTCCTAAACCATGAAAACCTAGGTAAAACCCTAAATATAAAAAAACCCTAAGCCCTAAACCCTAAACACTATAACCTAAAACCCTAAATCCTAAACCTAAAGCCCAAAGAAACCATAAACCTTAAACCTTAAGAAACCCTAGCTCCTATGAACCCTAAAATAAACACTAAAACCCATTTAAAACCCCTACAAACACTAAGCTCTAAACCCTAAATCCCAAAATTCTGTAAACCCTAAACCTAAAAAACACGAAAAATCCTAAGCGCTAAATTCTAAACCCTAAGAAACACTTAACCCTTAAAAACACTAAAACCCCAAAAAACCACTAAACCTAATAAACTCTAAGCTCTAAATCCTATAAAGCCCAAAATCGTATATGCTAAACCCTAAAAAACATAAAACCTTCAACCTTAAACCCTAAAATTAAAGAAAAAACCCATAACCTAAAGCCCTAAACCTAAAAAACCCTAAGCCCAAAACCCTAAATCCTAAACCTAAAACCCTAAGAAACCCTAAATCTTAAGAAACCCTAAATCCTATAAACCCTAAAAACCATTTAAAACGCCTATAAAAAACTAAACTTTAAACCCTAAATCCTAAATTCCCTAAACCCTAAATCTAAAAAACACAAAAAAAAACCCTAAACCCTAAAAAACACTTAACCCTTAAAAACCAAAAAACCCTAAACCGAAAAAAACTCTAAGCTCTTAACCTTATTAAACCCTAAATCATATATGCTAAACCATAAAAACACAAAAAAAAAACATAGACCCTGAACCGTAAATCTATAAAATCTTAAATAACTCAAAGCCCATAATCCTAAAAACGTAGCTAATGCCCTTAACCTAAAACCCTAAACCTAAAATATCCCTTAGCCTTAAACCATAAACCCTAACCTAAAACCCTGAATCCTAAACATAAAAACCTAAGAAACCCTACACCCTAAACCTTAAGAAACCCTAAAAACCATTAAAAACCCCTACAAAACCCTAAGCTCTAAACCCTAAATCCTTAAAATCTATAAATCCTTAACCTAAAAAAAACACAAAAAAAACCTAAGCCCCAAACCTTAAGAAACACTTAACCCTTAAAACCCCTAAAACACCCAAAAACACCTAAACTTAAAAAACTCTGAACTATAAACCCTATAAAGCCCTAAATTGCATATGATAAACCTTATAAAACACAAAAAAAAAACCCTAAGCCCTAAACCCTAATCCTAAGAAACCCTAACATAAAAAACCTAAAGCCCTAAACCCTAAAAACCAAGTAAAAACCCATAACCTAAAAAAAACATAAGCCCTAAATCCTAACCTAAAACCCTAAATCCTAAACTAAAACCCTGAGAAACCCTAAATCCTATAAACCTTAAAATAAACCTAAAAACCATTTAAAACCCCTACAAAACCCTAAGCTCTAAACTCTAAATCCTAAATATCCATAAACCCTTAACCTAAAAAACACAGAAAAAACCCTTAGCCCTAAACCCTAAATCTATAAAACCCTAAAAAAACCTTAATGCAAAAAACCCAAAGCCCTAAACCTAAAACCCTACATAAAGCCGTTAACCTAAAACCCTAAACCTAAAACCCAAAGAAACCCTACCTTAAACCATAAGAAACCCTAAATCCCATAAACTCAAAAATAAACCCTAAAACCCATTTAAAACCTCTACAAAACCCTAATCTATCAACCCTAAATCCAAAAAATCTATAACCCTAAACCAAACAACCGCAAAAAACCCTAAGCCATAAACCTTAGACCCATTAAAACCCTAAGAAACACTTAAACCCTAAAAACTATAAAAAAAAAACCCAAAAAGCCCTAAACCTAAAATAGTATAAGCTCTAAACCCTATAAATCCCTAAATCGTATATGCAAAATCCTAAAAAACACAAAGAAACCCTAAGCCCTAAACCCTAAACCTATAAAACCCTGAAAAACCATAGCTTAAGAAACCCCAAAAACCTAGATAAAACCCTAATCCTAAATCCCTAAACCTAAAAAAAAGCCTAAGCCCTAAACCCTAAACCCTAACCTAAAACCGTAAATCCTAATCCTAAAACCTTAAGAAATCCTAAACCCTAAACCTTTAGAAACCCTACATCTCATAATCCGTTAAAAAAACCCCAAAAACCATTTAAAACCCCTACAAAACCCTAAGCTCTAAACCTTAAATCATAAAAATTTGTAAACCCTAAACCAAAAAAACACAAAAAAAAAACTAAACCCTAAACCCTAAGAAACACTTAATCCTTAAAGCCCCAAAAACACCTAAACCTAAAAAAACTCTAAGCTCTAAAACCTATAAAGCCCCAAATCGTATATTCTAAAACCCTAAGAAACCCTAAATCCTATAAACATTAAAATAAACCCTAAACCCATTTAAAACCCCTACAAAACCCTAAGCTCTTAACCCTAAATAGTAAAAATCCATGAACCCTACACCTAAAAAACACAAAAAATGCTAAGCCCTAAACCCTAAATCTTAAAAAATCATAAGAAACACATAAACCTTAAAAACACTACAAAACCCTAAAAACCACAAAACCCCTAAAACAACTCTGAGCTCTAAACCCTATGAAGCCCTAAATCGTATATGCTAAACCCTAAAACACAACAAACAAAACCCTAAAAACCTTAACCTAAAAAACCCTAAGCCCTAAACCCTAATAACTAGATATAACCCATAACCTAAAAAAATCCCTAAGCCCTAAACCCTAAACCATAACCTAAAACACTAAGAAACGCTTAACCCTAAACTTTAAGAAACCCTAAATCCAATAAACCCTAAAATAAACACTAAAAACCATTTAAAACCCCTACAAAACCCCAATCTCTTAACCACAAATCCATAAAGTTCGTAAGCCCAAAACCTAAAAAACACAAAATAAACCCTAAACCATAAACCCTAAACACTAAACCCTATAAACTCCTAAAATACACTTAACCCTTAAAACCCTAAAAAACATAAAAACCCCTAACCCTAAAAAACTCTAAGCTCTAAAACTTATGAAGCCCCAAATCGTATATGTTAAATCCTAAAAAACACAACAGATACCCTAAGCCAAAAAAATAATCTGTAAACCCTAAACCTAAAAAACACAAAAAAAAAAACCCTAAGCCCTAAACCCTAAACAAAACCCTAAGAAATACTTAACCATGAAAACCCTAAAAACACAAAAACCCCTAAACCTAAAAAACCTCTAAGCTCTAAACCTTATAAATCCCTAAATCGTATATGCTAAATCCTAAAAAACAAACAAAAACCTAAGACCTAAACCTAAACCTATAAAATACTAAAAAACATTAACCCAAAACTCCCAAAGCCCTAAACCCTAAAAACCTATATAAAACCTTTAACCTAAAACCCTAAAGCTAATAAAACCCTAGGTCTTAAACCCTAAACCCTACCTAAAACCCTAAGAAATTCTAAAGCTTAAGAAACCCTAAATCATATATACTCTAAATTAAACCCTAAAAACCATTTAAACGCCTTAAATACCCTAAGCTCTAAACCCTAAATCCTAAAAATTCGTAAACCCTAAACCCAAAACCCAGAAAAAACCCTTAGAAACACTTAACCCTTATAAACCCAAAAACCCCCTAAACCTAAAAAAGTCTAAACTCTAAACCCTATATAGCCCTAAAAAAACTTAACCCTTAAAAACACTAAAAACCCATTAAAAAAAAACCTAAACCCTAAAAACCTAGATAAAACCCTTAACCTAAAAAAAATTCTAAGCCCTAAACCTTAAACCATAACCTAAACCCCTAAATACTAAACCTAAAACCCTAAGAAACCTCAAGCCTTGAACCTTAAGAAACCGTGAATCCTATATACCCTAAAATAAACCCTAAAACTCATTAAAAACCCCTACAAAACCCTAAGCTCTAAACCCTTAATCCAAAAATTTCGTAAACCCTAAACCTTAAAAACACAAAAAAAAACCTAAGCCCTAAACCCTAAGAAACACTTAACCCGAAAAAACACAAAAACCCCTAAACCTCAAAAAACACTAATCTCTAAACCCTATAAAGCCCTTAATCGTATATGCTAAACCCTAAAAACACAAAAAATCCCTAAGCCTTAAACCCTAAACCTATAAAATCCTAAAAAAAAACTTAACTTAAAAATCCTTAACCCCTAAACCCTAAAAACGTTATTAAAACCCTTAACCCAAAACCCTATACCTAAAGAAACCCTAAGCCCTAAACTTTAAGAAACCCTAAATACAATAAACACTAAAAACATTTAAACCACAACAAAACCCTAAGTTCTACACCCTAAATCCGCAAAATCCGTAGACCTTAAATGTAAAAAACAAAAAAAAAACCTAAGTCCTATAACTTAAAATATCCTAAGAAACACTTAACCCTTAAAAACCATAAAAAAAAACCCCAAAACCAAAACCTAAAACCATATATCCTAAACTTAAAACCCTAAACCTTATGAAACCCTAAATCCTATAAACCCGAAAAACCATTCAAAACCCCTCCAAAACCATAAGTTATAAAACCTAAATACTAAAAATCTGTAAGCTCTAAATCCTAAACTCTAAAAAATCCTAAGAAATACTTAACCCTTAAAAACCCTAAAAAAGTCAAAAACCTATGAACCTAAAAAACTCTAAGCTCTAAACGATATAAAGCCTTAAATCGTATATGCTAAACCCTAAAAAATAATTAAAAAAAAACCTAAGCACTAAACGCTAGACCTATTAAAACCTAAAAAACCTCAAAGCCCTAAACCCTAAAAACCTAGATAAAAGTAAAAAAACCCTAACCCCAAAACGCTAAAATCTAACCTAAAACCCAAAATCCTAAACCTAAAACCCCAAATCCTAAACCTAAAACCATAAGAAATCCCAAACTCTAAACCTTAAGAAACCCTAAATCCTATAAACCCAAAAAACCATTCAAAACCCCTACAAAACCCTAACCTATAAACCCTAAATAATAAAAAAATTGCAAACCCTAAATCTAAAATACACAAAAAAACCTTAAGCCTTAATCCTAAACCATAAGAAGTACTTAACCTTAAAACCCCTTAAACACCCAAAACCCCTAAACCTAAAAATGTATATGCTCTAAATCTGATAAATCTCAAAATCGTATATGTAAAACCCTAAATAAATCAAAAGAACCCTAACCCCTAAACCATAAACATATAAAACCGTAAAAAACCTTAACCTAAAAAACCCAAAGTCCTAAACCATGAAAACCTAGGTAAAACCCTAAATATAAAAAAACCCTAAGCCCTAAACCCTAAACACTATAACCTAAAACCCTAAATCCTAAACCTAAAGCCCAAAGAAACCATAAACCTTAAACCTTAAGAAACCCTAGCTCCTATGAACCCTAAAATAAACACTAAAACCCATTTAAAACCCCTACAAACACTAAGCTCTAAACCCTAAATCCCAAAATTCTGTAAACCCTAAACCTAAAAAACACGAAAAATCCTAAGCGCTAAATTCTAAACCCTAAGAAACACTTAACCCTTAAAAACACTAAAACCCCAAAAAACCACTAAACCTAATAAACTCTAAGCTCTAAATCCTATAAAGCCCAAAATCGTATATGCTAAACCCTAAAAAACATAAAACCTTCAACCTTAAACCCTAAAATTAAAGAAAAAACCCATAACCTAAAGCCCTAAACCTAAAAAACCCTAAGCCCAAAACCCTAAATCCTAAACCTAAAACCCTAAGAAACCCTAAATCTTAAGAAACCCTAAATCCTATAAACCCTAAAAACCATTTAAAACGCCTATAAAAAACTAAACTTTAAACCCTAAATCCTAAATTCCCTAAACCCTAAATCTAAAAAACACAAAAAAAACCCTAAACCCTAAAAAACACTTAACCCTTAAAAACCAAAAAACCCTAAACCGAAAAAAACTCTAAGCTCTTAACCTTATTAAACCCTAAATCATATATGCTAAACCATAAAAACACAAAAAAAAAACATAGACCCTGAACCGTAAATCTATAAAATCTTAAATAACTCAAAGCCCATAATCCTAAAAACGTAGCTAATGCCCTTAACCTAAAACCCTAAACCTAAAATATCCCTTAGCCTTAAACCATAAACCCTAACCTAAAACCCTGAATCCTAAACATAAAAACCTAAGAAACCCTACACCCTAAACCTTAAGAAACCCTAAAAACCATTAAAAACCCC
Organism: Solanum verrucosum; assembly: GCF_900185275.1. Taxonomy (NCBI): domain Eukaryota; kingdom Viridiplantae; phylum Streptophyta; class Magnoliopsida; order Solanales; family Solanaceae; genus Solanum; species Solanum verrucosum. The sequence goes on from NW_026019686.1 coordinate 10,266, forward strand.
TACAAAACCCTAAGCTCTAAACCCTAAATCCTTAAAATCTATAAATCCTTAACCTAAAAAAAACACAAAAAAAACCTAAGCCCCAAACCTTAAGAAACACTTAACCCTTAAAACCCCTAAAACACCCAAAAACACCTAAACTTAAAAAACTCTGAACTATAAACCCTATAAAGCCCTAAATTGCATATGATAAACCTTATAAAACACAAAAAAAAAACCCTAAGCCCTAAACCCTAATCCTAAGAAACCCTAACATAAAAAACCTAAAGCCCTAAACCCTAAAAACCAAGTAAAAACCCATAACCTAAAAAAAACTAAGCCCTAAATCCTAACCTAAAACCCTAAATCCTAAACTAAAACCCTGAGAACCCTAAATCCTATAAACCTTAAAATAAACCTAAAAACCATTTAAAACCCCTACAAAACCTAAGCTCTAAACTCTAAATCAATATCCATAACCTTAACCTACACAGAAAAAACTAGCCCTAAACCCCTTAACCCAAAAAACACAATGCAAAAAACCCAAAAGCCCTAAACCTAAAACTCTACATAAAGCCGTTAACCTAAACCCTAAACCTAAAACCCAAAAAACCTTACCTTAAACCAATAAAAAACCCTAAACCCATTTAAACCTCTACAAAACCCTAATCTAAACCCTAAATCCAAAAAATCTATAACCCTAAACCAAACAACCGCAAAAAAACCCTAAGCCATAAACCTTAGACCCATTAAAACCCTAAGAAACACTTAAACCCTAAAAACTATAAAAAAAAAACCCAAAAAGCCCTAAACCTAAAATAGTATAAGCTCTAAACCCTATAAATCCCTAAATCGTATATGCAAAATCCTAAAAAACACAAAGAAACCCTAAGCCCTAAACCCTAAACCTATAAAACCCTGAAAAACCATAGCTTAAGAAACCCCAAAAACCTAGATAAAACCCTAATCCTAAATCCCTAAACCTAAAAAAAAGCCTAAGCCCTAAACCCTAAACCCTAACCTAAAACCGTAAATCCTAATCCTAAAACCTTAAGAAATCCTAAACCCTAAACCTTTAGAAACCCTACATCCCATAATCCGTTAAAAAAACCCCAAAAACCATTTAAAACCCCTACAAAACCCTAAGCTCTAAACCTTAAATCATAAAAATTTGTAAACCCTAAACCAAAAAAACACAAAAAAAAAACTAAACCCTAAACCCTAAGAAACACTTAATCCTTAAAGCCCCAAAAACACCTAAACCTAAAAAAACTCTAAGCTCTAAAACCTATAAAGCCCCAAATCGTATATTCTAAAACCCTAAGAAACCCTAAATCCTATAAACATTAAAATAAACCCTAAACCCATTTAAAACCCCTACAAAACCCTAAGCTCTTAACCCTAAATAGTAAAAATCCATGAACCCTACACCTAAAAAACACAAAAAATGCTAAGCCCTAAACCCTAAATCTTAAAAAATCATAAGAAACACATAAACCTTAAAAACACTACAAAACCCTAAAAACCACAAAACCCCTAAAACAACTCTGAGCTCTAAACCCTATGAAGCCCTAAATCGTATATGCTAAACCCTAAAACACAACAAACAAAACCCTAAAAACCTTAACCTAAAAAACCCTAAGCCCTAAACCCTAATAACTAGATATAACCCATAACCTAAAACCCTAAACCTAAAAAATCCCTAAGCCCTAAACCCTAAACCATAACCTAAAACACTAAGAAACGCTTAACCCTAAACTTTAAGAAACCCTAAATCCAATAAACCCTAAAATAAACACTAAAAACCATTTAAAACCCCTACAAAACCCCAATCTCTTAACCACAAATCCATAAAGTCCGTAAGCCCAAAACCTAAAAAACACAAAATAAACCCTAAACCATAAACCCTAAACACTAAACCCTATAAACTCCTAAAATACACTTAACCCTTAAAACCCTAAAAAACATAAAAACCCCTAACCCTAAAAAACTCTAAGCTCTAAAACTTATGAAGCCCCAAATCGTATATGTTAAATCCTAAAAAACACAACAGATACCCTAAGCCAAAAAAATAATCTGTAAACCCTAAACCTAAAAAACACAAAAAAAAAAACCCTAAGCCCTAAACCCTAAACAAAACCCTAAGAAACACTTAACCATGAAAACCCTAAAAACACAAAAACCCCTAAACCTAAAAAACCTCTAAGCTCTAAACCTTATAAATCCCTAAATCGTATATGCTAAATCCTAAAAAACAAACAAAAACCTAAGACCTAAACCCTAAACCTATAAAATACTAAAAAACATTAACCCAAAACTCCCAAAGCCCTAAACCCTAAAAACCTATATAAAACCTTTAACCTAAAACCCTAAAGCTAATAAAACCCTAGGTCTTAAACCCTAAACCCTACCTAAAACCCTAAGAAATTCTAAAGCTTAAGAAACCCTAAATCATATATACTCTAAATTAAACCCTAAAAACCATTTAAACGCCTTAAATACCCTAAGCTCTAAACCCTAAATCCTAAAAATTCGTAAACCCTAAACCCAAAACCCAGAAAAAACCCTTAGAAACACTTAACCCTTATAAACCCAAAAACCCCCTAAACCTAAAAAAGTCTAAACTCTAAACCCTATATAGCCCTAAAAAAACTTAACCCTTAAAAACACTAAAAACCCATTAAAAAAAAAACCTAAACCCTAAAAACCTAGATAAAACCCTTAACCTAAAACCCTAAACCTAAAAAAATTCTAAGCCCTAAACCTTAAACCATAACCTAAACCCCTAAATACTAAACCTAAAACCCTAAGAAACCTCAAGCCTTGAACCTTAAGAAACCCTGAATCCTATATACCCTAAAATAAACCCTAAAACTCATTAAAAACCCCTACAAAACCCTAAGCTCTAAACCCTTAATCCAAAAATTTCGTAAACCCTAAACCTTAAAAACACAAAAAAAAACCTAAGCCCTAAACCCTAAGAAACACTTAACCCGAAAAAACACAAAAACCCCTAAACCTCAAAAAACACTAATCTCTAAACCCTATAAAGCCCTTAATCGTATATGCTAAACCCTAAAAACACAAAAAATCCCTAAGCCCTAAACCCTAAACCTATAAAATCCTAAAAAAAAACTTAACTTAAAAATCCTTAACCCCTAAACCCTAAAAACGTTATTAAAACCCTTAACCCAAAACCCTATACCTAAAGAAACCCTAAGCCCTAAACTTTAAGAAACCCTAAATACAATAAACACTAAAAACATTTAAACCACAACAAAACCCTAAGTTCTACACCCTAAATCCGCAAAATCCGTAGACCTTAAATGTAAAAAACAAAAAAAAAACCTAAGTCCTATAACTTAAAATATCCTAAGAAACACTTAACCCTTAAAAACCATAAAAAAAAACCCCAAAACCAAAACCTAAAACCATATATCCTAAACTTAAAACCCTAAACCTTATGAAACCCTAAATCCTATAAACCCGAAAAACCATTCAAAACCCCTCCAAAACCATAAGTTATAAAACCTAAATACTAAAAATCTGTAAGCTCTAAATCCTAAACTCTAAAAAATCCTAAGAAATACTTAACCCTTAAAAACCCTAAAAAAGTCAAAAACCTATGAACCTAAAAAACTCTAAGCTCTAAACGATATAAAGCCTTAAATCGTATATGCTAAACCCTAAAAAATATTTTAAAAAAAACCTAAGCACTAAACGCTAGACCTATTAAAACCTAAAAAACCTCAAAGCCCTAAACCCTAAAAACCTAGATAAAAGTAAAAAAACCCTAACCCCAAAACGCTAAAATCTAACCTAAAACCCAAAATCCTAAACCTAAAACCCCAAATCCTAAACCTAAAACCATAAGAAATCCCAAACTCTAAACCTTAAGAAACCCTAAATCCTATAAACCCAAAAAACCATTCAAAACCCCTACAAAACCCTAACCTATAAACCCTAAATAATAAAAAAATTGCAAACCCTAAATCTAAAATACACAAAAAAACCTTAAGCCTTAATCCTAAACCATAAAAAACCATAAGAAGTACTTAACCTTAAAACCCCTTAAACACCCAAAACCCCTAAACCTAAAAATGTATATGCTCTAAATCTGATAAATCTCAAAATCGTATATGTTAAACCCTAAATAAATCAAAAGAACCCTAACCCCTAAACCATAAACATATAAAACCGTAAAAAACCTTAACCTAAAAAACCCAAAGTCCTAAACCATGAAAACCTAGGTAAAACCCTAAATATAAAAAAACCCTAAGCCCTAAACCCTAAACACTATAACCTAAAACCCTAAATCCTAAACCTAAAGCCCAAAGAAACCATAAACCTTAAACCTTAAGAAACCCTAGCTCCTATGAACCCTAAAATAAACACTAAAACCCATTTAAAACCCCTACAAACACTAAGCTCTAAACCCTAAATCCCAAAATTCTGTAAACCCTAAACCTAAAAAACACGAAAAATCCTAAGCGCTAAATTCTAAACCCTAAGAAACACTTAACCCTTAAAAACACTAAAACCCCAAAAAACCACTAAACCTAATAAACTCTAAGCTCTAAATCCTATAAAGCCCAAAATCGTATATGCTAAACCCTAAAAAACATAAAACCTTCAACCTTAAACCCTAAAATTAAAGAAAAAACCCATAACCTAAAGCCCTAAACCTAAAAAACCCTAAGCCCTAAACCCTAAATCCTAAACCTAAAACCCTAAGAAACCCTAAATCTTAAGAAACCCTAAATCCTATAAACCCTAAAAACCATTTAAAACGCCTATAAAAAACTAAACTTTAAACCCTAAATCCTAAATTCCCTAAACCCTAAATCTAAAAAACACAAAAAAAACCCTAAACCCTAAAAAACACTTAACCCTTAAAAACCAAAAAACCCTAAACCGAAAAAAACTCTAAGCTCTTAACCTTATTAAACCCTAAATCATATATGCTAAACCATAAAAACACAAAAAAAAAACATAAACCCTGAACCGTAAATCTATAAAATCTTAAATAACTCAAAGCCCATAATCCTAAAAACGTAGCTAATGCCCTTAACCTAAAACCCTAAACCTAAAATATCCCTTAGCCTTAAACCATAAACCCTAACCTAAAACCCTGAATCCTAAACATAAAAACCTAAGAAACCCTACACCCTAAACCTTAAGAAACCCTAAAAACCATTAAAAACCCCTACAAAACCCTAAGCTCTAAACCCTAAATCCTTAAAATCTATAAATCCTTAACCTAAAAAAAACACAAAAAAAACCTAAGCCCCAAACCTTAAGAAACACTTAACCCTTAAAACCCCTAAAACACCCAAAAACACCTAAACTTAAAAAACTCTGAACTATAAACCCTATAAAGCCCTAAATTGCATATGATAAACCTTATAAAACACAAAAAAAAAACCCTAAGCCCTAAACCCTAATCCTAAGAAACCCTAACATAAAAAACCTAAAGCCCTAAACCCTAAAAACCAAGTAAAAACCCATAACCTAAAAAAAACATAAGCCCTAAATCCTAACCTAAAACCCTAAATCCTAAACTAAAACCCTGAGAAACCCTAAATCCTATAAACCTTAAAATAAACCTAAAAACCATTTAAAACCCCTACAAAACCCTAAGCTCTAAACTCTAAATCCTAAATATCCATAAACCCTTAACCTAAAAAACACAAAAAAGAACTTAAACCCTAAGAAACACTTAATCCTTAAAACCCCCAAAATCCCTAAACATAAAAAACTCTAAGCTCTTAACCCTATTAATCCCTAAATCATATATGCTAAACCCTAAAAATACAAAAAAAAAAAACCTAATCCCTCAACCCTAAACCTATAAAACCTTAAAAAAACTAAACCTAAAAAACTCAACGCCCTAAATCCTAAACCTATAAAACCTTAAAAAAAAACTAAACATAAAAAACTCAAAGCCCTAAATCCTGAAAACCTAGCTAAATCCCTTACCCTAAAAGACTAAGCCTAAAAAGCCCTAAACCCTAATCCTGAACCCAAAACCCTGAATCCTAAACCTAAAATCCTAAGAAACCCTAAACCCTAAACCTTAAGAAACCCTAAATCCAATAAACCCTAAAAACCATTAAAAACCCCTACAAAACCCTAAGTTGTAAACCCAAAATCCTAAAAATAGGTAAAACCTATACCTATAAAACATTAAAAAAATGTAAGGCCTAAACCCTTAACCCTACAAAAACCCTAAGAGATACTTAACCCTTAAAAGCCTTCAAAATCGAAAAACCCCTAAACCTAAAACACTTTAAGCTCTAAACCCTATAAAGCCCTAAATCCAATATGCTAAACCCTAAAAAACAAACAAAAAACCCTCAACCCTAAACCCTAAATCTATAAAACCCTAAAAAAACCTTAACAAAAAAAACCCAAAGCCCTAAACCTAAAACCCTAAGAAACCCTAAACATTAAAACATAAGAAACCCTAATCCTATAAACCCTAAAAACCATTTAAAACCCCTACAAAACCCTAATCTCTAAACCTGCAATCCAAAAAAATTGTAACCCTAAACCAAAAAACCACAAAAGACCCTAAGCCATAAACCCTGGACCTTTAAAACCCTAAGAAACACTTAAACCATAAAAACCCTAAAAAAAAACACCAAAACCCCTAAACCTAAAATAGTATAAGCTCTAAAACTTATAAAACCCTAAATCATATATGCAAAATCCTAAAAAACACAAACAAACCCTAATCCCTAAACCCTAAACCTATAAAACACTAAAAAACCTTAACTTAAGAAACCGTAAAATCCTAGATAAAACCCTTATCCTAAATCCCTAAACCTAAAAGAACCCTAAGCCCTAAACCATAAACCCTAAATCCTAACCTAAAACCGTAAACCCTAATCCTAAACCCCTAAGAAACCCTAAACCATAAACCTTTAGAAACCGTACATCCTAAAAACCATTTAAAACCCCTACAAAACCCTAAGCTCGAAACCTTAAATACTAAAAATTTGTAAACCCTAAACCTAAAAAGGACAAAAAAACCTAAGCCCTAAACACTAAACTCTAAAAAACCCTAAGAAACTCTTAACCCTTAAAACTCCAAAAACCCCTAAACCTAAAAAAACCTCTAAGCACTAAAACCTATAAAGCCCCAAATCGTATATGCTAAAACCCTAAGAAACCCTAACCATAAGAAACCCTAAATCTTATAAACCTAAGAATAAACCCTAAAACCATTTAAAACCCCTACAAAACCCTAAGCTCTTAACCCTAAATCCTAAAAATCCATGAACCCTAAACCTAAAAATCACAAAAAAATACAAAACCCTAAACCCTAAAAAATCATAAGAGACACTTTAACCTTAAAAACCCTACAAAACAGTAAAAAACCCAAAACCACTAAAAAACTCAAAGCTCTAAACCGTATGAAGCCCTAAATCGTATATGCTTAACCCAAAAATACAATAAAAATACCCTAAGCCCTAAAACCTAAAACCCAAAAAACCTTAACCTAAAAAAGCCTAAGCCCTAAACCCTAATAACTAGATAAAACCCATAACCTAAAAAATCCCTAAGCCGTTAACCCTAAACCCTAACCTAAAACCCTAAGAAACCCTTAACCCAAAATCTTAAGAAACCCTAAGTCCTATAAACCCAAAAATAAACACTAAAACCAATTTAAAATCCCTACAAAACCCTAATCTCTTAACCACAAATCCTTAAAGTCCGTAAATCCAAAACCTAAAAAACATAATAAAAAAAAACCTAAACGATAATCCCTAAACCCTATTAAACCCTAAGAAACACTTAGCCCTTAAAACCCTAAAAAAAAACCCAAAAACCTTTAAACCGTAACCTAAAACGATATATCCTAAACTTAAAACCCTAAGAAACCCTAAACCCTAAACCTTATGAAACCCTAAATCCTATAAACCCGAAAAACCATTCAAAACCCCTACAGAACCCTAAGCTCTAAATCCTAAACGATAAAAAATCCTAAGAAATACTTAACCCTTAAAAACCCTAAAATAGTCAAAAACCCCTGAACCTAAAAAACTCTAAGCTCTAAACGATATAAAGCCTAAAATCGTATATGCTAAACCCTAAAGAATACAAAAAATACAAAAAAACCTAAGCACTAAACGCTAGACCTATAAAAACTTAAAAAACCTTAACCTAAAAAACCCAAAGACCTAAACCCTAAAAACCTATATAAAACACTTAACCAAAAACCTTAACCCAAAAAAACCCTAACCCCAAAACTCTAAAATCTAACCTAAAACCCCAAATCCTAGACCTAAAACCCTAAGAAACCCTAAACTCTAAACCTTAAGAAACCCTAAATCCTATAAACCCTAAAAACCATTCAAAACCGCTACAAAAACCCTAAATAATAAAAAAATTGTAAACCCTAAATCTAAAATACACAAAAAAACCTTGAGCCTTAAATCCTAAATCATAAAAAACCATAAGAAATACTTAACCTTAAAACGCCTTAAACACCCAAAACCCCTAAACCTAAAAAAGCATACGCTCTAAATTCTATAGAATCAAAAATCGTATATGTTAAACCCTAAATAACACAAAAGAACCCTAACCCCTAAACCATAAACATATAAATCCGTAAAAAACCTTAACCCAAAAAACCCAAAGCCCTAAACCATAAAAACCTAGGTAAAACCCTTCACCAAAAACCCTAAGCCCTAAACCCTAAACCCTATAACCTAAAACCCAAAATCATAAACCTAAAGCCCAAAGAAACCCTAAACCCTAAGAAACACTTAACCCTTAAAAACCCCAAAAAATCCTAAACCTAATAAACTCTAAGCTCTAAACCTTATAAAGCCCAAAATCGTATATGCTAAACCCTAAAAAACTCTTAAACCCAAAAAATAAAGAAAAAACTCATAGCCTAAAACCCTAAACCTAAAAAAACCCTAAGCCCTAAACCCTAAACCTAAAACCCTAAGAAACCCTAAATCTTAAGAAATCCTAAATCCAATAAACCCTAAAAACCATTTAGAACCCCTACAAAAACCTAAACTTTAAACCCTAAATCCTAAATTCCCTAAACCCTAAACCTAAAAAACACAAAAAAAACCTAAGCCCTAAACCCTATACTCTAAAAAATACTTAACCCTTAAAAATCGAAAAAACCAAAAACCCCTAAACCGAAAAAATATAAGTTGTTAACCTTATTAACCCCTAAATCATATATGCTAAACCATAAAAACACAAAAAAAAAACCTAAGCCCTAAACCCTAAATCTATAAAATCCTAAATAACTCAAAGCCCATAATCCTAAAATCCTAGCTAATGACCTTAACCTAAAACCCTAAACCTAAAATATCCCTTTGCCCTAAACCCTAAACCCTAACCTAAAACCCTGAATCCTAAATTTAAGAACCTAAGAAACCCTAAAAACGATTAAAAACCACTACAAAACCCTAAGCTCTAAACCCTAAATCCAAAAAATCTATAAATCCTTAACCTAAAAAACACAAAAAAAAAAAAACCTAAGCCTCACACCCTAAGAAACACTTAACCCTTAAAACCCCTAAAAAAACCCAAAAACACCTAAACTTAAAAAACTCTAAACTCTAAACCCTAAAAAGCCCTAAATCGTGTATGATAAACCCTATAAAACGCAAAAAAAAAAACCTAAGCCCTTAACCCTAACCCTAAGAAACCCTAACATAAAAAACCTAAAGCCCTAAACCCTAAAAACCAAGTAAAAACCCATAACCTAAAAAAACCCTAAGCCTTAAGACTTAACCTAAAACCCTAAATCCTAAACCTAAAACCCTAAGACACCCTAAATCTTAAGGAACCCTAAATCCTATAAACCATAGAATAACCCTAAAAACCATTTAAACCCCTACAAAACCCTAAGATCTAACCTCTAAATCCTAAAAATCCGTAAACCCTTAACCTAAAAGACACAAATAAAAAACCCTAAACCCTAAGAAACACTTAATCCTTAAAACCCCTAAAAAACCACAAAATCCCTAAACATAAAAAACTCTAAGCTCTTAACCCTATTAATCCCTAAATCGTATATGCTAAACCCTAAAAACACAAAAAAAAACCTAAGCCCTCAACCCTAAACCTATAAAACCTTAAAAAACCTAAACCTAAAAAACTCAATGCCCTAAATCCTAAAAACCTAGCGAAATCCCTTAACCTAAAACACTAAACCTAAAAAGCCCTGAACCCTAATCCTGAATCCTAAACCTAAAATCCTAAGAAACCCTAAACCCTAAACCTTAAGAAACCCTAAATCCAATAAACCATAAAATAAACCATAAAAACCATTAACGACCCCTACAAAACCCTAAGTTGTAAACCCTAAATCTTAAAAATCCGTAAATACTAAACCTAAAAAACACAAGAAAAACACTAAGCCCTAAACCCTAAACCCTCAAAAACCATAAGAAAGACTTAACCCTTAAAAACACTAAAAACAAAAACCCCAAAAACCCCTAAACCTAAAAAAACTCTAAACTCTAAACCCTATAAAGCCCTAAATCGTATTTGCTTAACCCGAAAAAACATAAAAAAAAACCTTAAACCCTTAACTCAAAACTTATAAAATCGCTAAAAAAGCTTAACCTAAAAAACCCAAAGCACTAAACCTTAAAACCCTATATAAAACCCTTAACGTAAAAAGACCCTAAGCCCTAAACTGTAAACCCTAACCTAAAATCCTAAATCCTAAACCAACAACCCTAAGAAACCCTAAATCATATAAACCCTAAAATAAACCCTAAAATCCATTTAAAACCCCTACCAAACCCTACACTCTAAACCCTAAATCCTAAAAATTTGTAACCCTAAACCTAAAAAAAAAAACCTAAGCCCTAAACCCTAAACCATAAAAAACAAAAGAAACACTTCACCCTTAAACACCTTTAAAATCCCAAATTCCTCTAAACCTAAAAAATTCTTAGCTCTAAACCCTATAAATCCCTATATCGTATATGCTAAATCCTAAAAAACACAAAAAAAACTCTAAGCCATAAACCCTAAACCTATTAAACCCTAAAAAACCTTAACTTTAAAATCCCAAACAACCTAGATAACACCATTAACGTAAATCACTAAACCTAAAAAACCCTAAGCCCTAAACCATAAACCCTAACTAAAACCTTAAATCCTATACTTAAAACCCTAATAAGCTCTAAACCTTCAATCTTAAATATCCGTACACCCTAAACCTAAAACACACAAAAAAAAAACCAAGCCCTACTCCATAAACCATAAGAAACACTTAAACCTTAAAACCCCTAAAAACCCCAAAAACCCATAAACATAAAAAAAACCTCTAAGCTCTAAACCATATTAAGCCCTAAATCGAATATACTAAACCCTAAAAAACAAAAAAAAAACACATTAAGCCCCTAAACCATAAACCAATAAAACCCTAACAAAACATAACCCAAAGCCCTGAACCATACAAACCTAGGTAAAACCCTTAACCTAAAACCCTAAACCCTAACCTATAACCTAAAATACTAAACCTAAAACCCTAAACCCTAAACCTTAAGAAAACCTAAATCCTATAAACCCTAAAATAAACCCTAAAACCCATTTAAAACCCCTACAAAACCCTAAGTTCTAAACCCTTCATCCTAAAAATTCATAAACCCTAAACCTAAAAAACACCAAAAAAACCGTAAACCCTGAAACCCTAAGAAACGCTTAACCCTAAAAAACCCAAAACCCCTAAACATATAAAACTCTAAGCTCTAAAACCTATAAAGACCCAAACCGTATATTCTAAACACTAAAAAATAAAAAAAATGCCCTGAGCCCTAAACCCTAAAATACCTTAATCCAAAAAAAACTCAAAGCCCTAAACCCTTAAAACCTAGATAAAACCCTTAGCCTAAAATCCTAAACCTCAGAAAACCCTAAACCCTAAACCCTAACCTAAAACCCTAAATCCTAAACCTAAAATTCTAAGAAACCCTAAACCTTAAGAAACCCTAAATCCTATAAGACTAAAATAAACCCTAAAAACCATGTGAAACCCTACATAGCCCTAAGACCAAAACCCTAAATCCTTAAAATTTGTAAACACTAAACCTAAAAAATACAAAAAACCCTAAGCCCTAAACCCTAATAACTAGATAAAACCCATAACCTAAAAAATCCCTAAGCCGTTAACCCTAAACCCTAACCTAAAACCCTAAGAAACCCTTAACCCAAAATCTTAAGAAACCCTAAGTCCTATAAACCCAAAAATAAACACTAAAACCAATTTAAAATCCCTACAAAACCCTAATCTCTTAACCATAAATCCTTAAAGTCCGTAAATCCAAAACCTAAAAAACATAATAAAAAAAAACCTAAACGATAATCCCTAAACCCTATTAAACCCTAAGAAACACTTAGCCCTTAAAACCCTAAAAAACCCAAAAACCTTTAAACCGTAACCTAAAACGATATATCCTAAACTTAAAACCCTAAGAAACCCTAAACCCTAAACCTTATGAAACCCTAAATCCTATAAACCCGAAAAACCATTCAAAACCCCTACAGAACCCTAAGCTCTAAATCCTAAACGATAAAAAATCCTAAGAAATACTTAACCCTTAAAAACCCTAAAATAGTCAAAAACCCCTGAACCTAAAAAACTCTAAGCTCTAAACGATATAAAGCCTAAAATCGTATATGCTAAACCCTAAAGAATACAAAAAATACAAAAAAACCTAAGCACTAAACGCTAGACCTATAAAAACTTAAAAAACCTTAACCTAAAAAACCCAAAGACCTAAACCCTAAAAACCTATATAAAACACTTAACCAAAAACCTTGAACCCAAAAAAACCCTAACCCCAAAACTCTAAAATCTAACCTAAAACCCCAAATCCTAGACCTAAAACCCTAAGAAACCCTAAACTCTAAACCTTAAGAAACCCTAAATCCTATAAACCCTAAAAACCATTCAAAACCGCTACAAAACCCTAACCTCTAAACCCTAAATAATAAAAAAATTGTAAACCCTAAATCTAAAATACACAAAAAAACCTTGAGCCTTAAATCCTAAATCATAAAAAACCATAAGAAATACTTAACCTTAAAACGCCTTAAACACCCAAAACCCCTAAACCTAAAAAAGCATATGCTCTAAACCCTATAGAATCAAAAATCGTATATGTTAAACCCTAAATAACACAAAAGAACCCTAACCCCTAAACCATAAACATATAAATCCGTAAAAAACCTTAACCCAAAAAACCCAAAGCCCTAAACCATAAAAACCTAGGTAAAACCCTTCACCAAAACCCTAAGCCCTAAACCCTAAACCCTATAACCTAAAACCCAAAATCATAAACCTAAAGCCCAAAGAAACCCTAAACCCTAAGAAACACTTAACCCTTAAAAACCCCAAAAAATCCTAAACCTAATAAACTCTAAGCTCTAAACCTTATAAAGCCCAAAATCGTATATGCTAAACCCTAAAAAACTCTTAAACCCAAAAAATAAAGAAAAAACTCATAGCCTAAAACCCTAAACCTAAAAAAACCCTAAGCCCTAAACCCTAAACCTAAAACCCTAAGAAACCCTAAATCTTAAGAAATCCTAAATCCAATAAACCCTAAAAACCATTTAGAACCCCTACAAAAACCTAAACTTTAAACCCTAAATCCTAAATTCCCTAAACCCTAAACCTAAAAAACACAAACAAAAACCTAAGCCCTAAACCCTATACTCTAAAAAATACTTAACCCTTAAAAATCGAAAAAACCAAAAACCCCTAAACCGAAAAAACTATAAGTTGTTAACCTTATTAACCCCTAAATCATATATGCTAAACCATAAAAACACAAAAAAAAACCTAAGCCCTAAACCCTAAATCTATAAAATCCTAAATAACTCAAAGCCCATAATCCTAAAATCCTAGCTAATGACCTTAACCTAAAATATCCCTTTGCCCTAAACCCTAAACCCTAACCTAAAACCCTGAATCCTAAATTTAAGAACCTAAGAAACCCTAAAAACGATTAAAAACCACTACAAAACCCTAAGCTCTAAACCCTAAATCCAAAAAATCTATAAATCCTTAACCTAAAAAACACAAAAAAAAAAAAACCTAAGCCTCACACCCTAAGAAACACTTAACCCTTAAAACCCCTAAAAAAACCCAAAAACACCTAAACTTAAAAAACTCTAAACTCTAAACCCTAAAAAGCCCTAAATCGTGTATGATAAACCCTATAAAACGCAAAAAAAAAAACCCTAAGCCCTTAACCCTAACCCTAAGAAACCCTAACATAAAAAACCTAAAGCCCTAAACCCTAAAAACCAAGTAAAAACCCATAACCTAAAAAAACCCTAAGCCTTAAGACTTAACCTAAAACCCTAAATCCTAAACCTAAAACCCTAAGACACCCTAAATCTTAAGGAACCCTAAATCCTATAAACCATAGAATAACCCTAAAAACCATTTAAACCCCTACAAAACCCTAAGATCTAACCTCTAAATCCTAAAAATCCGTAAACCCTTAACCTAAAAGACACAAATAAAAAACCCTAAACCCTAAGAAACACTTAATCCTTAAAACCCCTAAAAAACCACAAAATCCCTAAACATAAAAAACTCTAAGCTCTTAACCCTATTAATCCCTAAATCGTATATGCTAAACCCTAAAAACACAAAAAAAAACCTAAGCCCTCAACCCTAAACCTATAAAACCTTAAAAAACCTAAACCTAAAAAACTCAATGCCCTAAATCCTAAAAACCTAGCGAAATCCCTTAACCTAAAACACTAAACCTAAAAAGCCCTGAACCCTAATCCTGAATCCTAAACCTAAAATCCTAAGAAACCCTAAACCCTAAACCTTAAGAAACCCTAAATCCAATAAACCATAAAATAAACCATAAAAACCATTAACGACCCCTACAAAACCCTAAGTTGTAAACCCTAAATCTTAAAAATCCGTAAATACTAAACCTAAAAAACACAAGAAAAACACTAAGCCCTAAACCCTAAACCCTCAAAAACCATAAGAAAGACTTAACCCTTAAAAACACTAAAAACCCCAAAAACCCCTAAACCTAAAAAAACTCTAAACTCTAAACCCTATAAAGCCCTAAATCGTATTT
Organism: Solanum verrucosum; assembly: GCF_900185275.1. Classification (NCBI taxonomy): domain Eukaryota; kingdom Viridiplantae; phylum Streptophyta; class Magnoliopsida; order Solanales; family Solanaceae; genus Solanum; species Solanum verrucosum. The sequence continues at coordinate 25,352 of NW_026019686.1, forward strand.
GCTTAACCCGAAAAAACATAAAAAAAAAACCTTAAACCCTTAACTCAAAACTTATAAAATCGCTAAAAAAGCTTAACCTAAAAAACCCAAAGCACTAAACCTTAAAACCCTATATAAAACCCTTAACGTAAAAAGACCCTAAGCCCTAAACTGTAAACCCTAACCTAAAATCCTAAATCCTAAACCAACAACCCTAAGAAACCCTAAATCATATAAACCCTAAAATAAACCCTAAAATCCATTTAAAACCCCCACCAAACCCTACACTCTAAACCCTAAATCCTAAAAATTTGTAACCCTAAACCTAAAAAAAAAAACCTAAGCCCTAAACCCTAAACCATAAAAACCAAAAGAAACACTTCACCCTTAAACACCTTTAAAATCCCAAATTCCTCTAAACCTAAAAAATTCTTAGCTCTAAACCCTATAAATCCCTATATCGTATATGCTAAATCCTAAAAAACACAAAAAAAACTCTAAGCCATAAACCCTAAACCTATTAAACCCTAAAAAACCTTAACTTTAAAATCCCAAACAACCTAGATAACACCATTAACGTAAATCACTAAACCTAAAAAACCCTAAGCCCTAAACCATAAACCCTAACGTAAAACCTTAAATCCTATACTTAAAACCCTAATAAGCCCTAAACCTTAGGCTCTAAACCTTCAATCTTAAATATCCGTACACCCTAAACCTAAAACACACAAAAAAAAAACCAAGCCCTACTCCATAAACCATAAGAAACACTTAAACCTTAAAACCCCTAAAAACCCCAAAAACCCATAAACATAAAAAAAACCTCTAAGCTCTAAACCATATTAAGCCCTAAATCGAATATGCTAAACCCTAAAAAACAAAAAAAAAACACATTAAGCCCCTAAACCATAAACCAATAAAACCCTAACAAAACATAACCCAAAGCCCTGAACCATACAAACCTAGGTAAAACCCTTAACCTAAAACCCTAAACCCTAACCTATAACCTAAAATACTAAACCTAAAACCCTAAACCCTAAACCTTAAGAAAACCTAAATCCTATAAACCCTAAAATAAACCCTAAAACCCATTTAAAACCCCTACAAAACCCTAAGTTCTAAACCCTTCATCCTAAAAATTCATAAACCCTAAACCTAAAAAACACCAAAAAAACCCTAAACCCTGAAACCCTAAGAAACGCTTAACCCTAAAAAACCCAAAACCCCTAAACATATAAAACTCTAAGCTCTAAAACCTATAAAGACCCAAACCGTATATTCTAAACACTAAAAAATACAAAAAATACCCTGAGCCCTAAACCCTAAAATACCTTAATCCAAAAAAAACTCAAAGCCCTAAACCCTTAAAACCTAGATAAAACCCTTAGCCTAAAATCCTAAACCTCAGAAAACCCTAAACCCTAAACCCTAACCTAAAACCCTAAATCCTAAACCTAAAATTCTAAGAAACCCTAAACCTTAAGAAACCCTAAATCCTATAACACTAAAATAAACCCTAAAAACCATGTGAAACCCTACATAGCCCTAAGACCAAAACCCTAAATCCTTAAAATTTGTAAACACTAAACCTAAAAAATACAAAAAACCCTAAGCCCTAAACCCTAAAAAACCCTCCTTGTATTTTTTTTTAATTATTTATGCTAAGGCATGGGGGTGTTGCTAAGCCCCTGTCCTCCCAGGGGTCGTTAAAATAAAAAGAAATAAAAAACCCTTAGAAACACTTAACCCATAAAACCCCTAAAAAACCCAAAAACCCCTAAACCTAAAAGACTGTAAACTCTAAACCTTATATAGCCCTAAATCGTCTAAGCTAAACCCTAAAAACCACAAAAAAAAAACCTAAGCCCTAAACCCTAAACCTATAAAACCCTTAAAAACATTAACCTAAAAAACCCAACGCCCTAAACATTAAAAACCTAGATAAGACCATTAACCTAAAACCCTAAACATTAAAAAGACCTAAGCCCTAAACCCTAAACCCTAACCTAAAACCCTAAATCCTAAACCTCAAACCCTGAACCTTAAGAAACCCTAAATCCTATAAACCCTAAAAACCATTTAAAACCCCTACAAAATCCTAAGCTCTAAACCCTAAATCTTAAAAATGAGTAAACCCGAAACCTAAAAATCACAAAAATACCCTAAGCTCTAAACCCTAAACCTTTGAAACCCTGAAAAACCTTAACTTAAAAAACCCTAAAAACCTAGATAAAACCCTTAACTTAAATTCCTAAACATTAAAAAACCCTATGCCCTAAACCCTATAAAGCCCTAAATCGTATATGCTAAACCCTAAAAAACACAAAAATAATCCTAAAGAAACCGTAAGCCCTAAACCCTAAACCTATAAAATCTTAATAAACCTTAACCTAAAAAAGCCAAAGCCCTAAACTCTAAAAATGTAGATAGAAACCTAAACCCAAAACCCTAAACCTAAAAAAATCCTAAGCCTAAACCCTAAGCACTAACCTAAAACCCTAAATCCTAGACCTAAAACCCTAAGAAATCCTAAACCTTAAACCTTAAGAAACCCTAAACACAATGAACCCTAAAATAAACCCTAAAACCCATTTAAATCCACAACCAAACACTAAGCTCTAAACCGTAAATCCTTAAAATTTGTAAACCTTAAACCTAAAAAACACAACAAAAAAACCTTAACCCTAAGAAATACTTAATCCTTTAAACCCATAAAAAAACCAAAAACCCCTACACCTAAAAAAACTCTAAGCTCTAAATCATATAAAGCCTAAATCGTATATGCTAAAGAATAAAAAATAGAAAAAAAAACCCTAATCCCTAAACACTAATCCTATAAACCCTAAAAAAACTTAACTCAAAAGACCCAAAGCCCTCTACCCTAAAAACCTACATAAAACCGTTAGACTAAAACTCTAAACTGAAAAAAACCCTAAGCCCTAAACCCTAAATCCTAAACCTAAAACCATAAGAAACCCTAAATCCTACAAACCCTAAAACCCTACAAAACCCTAAGCTCTAAATCCTAAATCCTAAAAATCTGTAAACCCTAAACCTAAAAACACACAAAAACCCTAGGATGTAACCCTAAATCTTTAAAAAAAAAAAAAAACCTAAGAAACACTGAACCCTTAAAATCCTAAAAACCCCAAAAAACCCGAAACCTAAAAAACTCTAAGTTCTAAACCCTATAAAGCCCTAAATCATATATATTAAACCCTAAAAAACATACACAAAAAACCCTAAACCCTAAACTGTAAAGGTTTAAAATCCTAAAAATACCTTAACCTAAAAAACCCACAGCCCTAAACCTAAACCCTAGAAAAGACCTTGTACCTAAACCCAAAATCTAAAAAACCCCTAAATTCTAAACCTAAAACCCTAAGAAACCCTTAACCTTAAAACTTACGAAACTCTAAATCCTATAAAACCTAAAATAAACCCTAAAACCATTTAAAACCCTTAAAAACCCAAAGCTCTAAACCTTAAATCCTAAAAATCCGTAACCCTAAACCTAAAAAACACAAAAAAAAACCTAAGCCATAAACCTTCAACAATAAAAAACCCTAAGAAACACTTAACCCTTAAAAACCCTAAAAATCATAAAAACCCCAAACCTAAAATCTCTCAGCTCTAAACCCTATAGAGCCCTAAATTTTATATTCTAAACCTTTGAAAACACAAAAAAAAAAAAAACCTAAGCCCTAAACTCTAAACCTATAAAACCATAAAAAAAACTTTAACCTAAAAAACCCAAAGCCCTAAACCATAAAAACCAAGATAAGACCCTTAACCTAAAACCCTAAACCTCAAAAAAACCTAATACCTAACCCCTAAATCTTAAACCTAAAACCCTAAGAAACTCTTAACCCTAAACCTTAAGAAACCCTAAATCCTAAAAATAAACCCTAAAAACCATTCAAAACCCCTACAAAAACCCTAAGCTCTAAACCTTAAATCTTAAAGATTCGTAAACACTCAAGCCAAAAAACACTAAAAAATCCTGAGCCCTAAACCATAAAAAACCCTAAGAAACCCTAAACCCTCAACCTTAAGAAACCTTAAACCTTATAAACTCTAAAATAAACCCTAAAACCCATTCCGAACCTCTACAAAACCCTTAGCTCTAAACCCTAAATCCTAAACATAGGTAAACCCTATACCTATAAAACATAAGAAAACCATAAGCCCTAATCCCTTAACCCTAAAAAACCCTAAGAGATACTTAACCCTTAAAAGCCTTCAAAATCGAAAAACCGTAAGCCCTAAACCCTAAAAAAAACATTAACGCAAAATACCCAAAGCCCTAAACCTAAAATCCTACATAAAACCCTTAACCTAAAAATCCTAAACCTAAAACCCTAAGAAACCCTAAACCTTAAAACATAAGAAACCCTAAATCCTATAAACCCAAAAATAAACCCTAAAATAAACCCTAAAACCCATTTAAATCCCCTACAAAATCCTAATCTCTCAACCTTATGTCCAAAAAATTTGTAACCCTAAACCAAAAAACCACAAATAACCCTAAGCCATAAACCCTAGACCTTTTAAAACCCTAAGAAACACTTAAACCATACCAACCCTAAAAAAAACCCAAAAACCCCAAAATCTAAAACAGTATAGGCTCTAAACCCTATAAAGCCCTAAATTGTATATGCAAAATGCTAAAAATAAACATACAAACCGAAAGCCCTAAACCCTAAACCTATAAAACCCTGAAAAACCTTAACTCAAGAAACCCTAAAAACCTAGATATATAAAACCCTTATCCTAAATCCGAAACCTCAAAAAACCCTAAGCCCTAAACCATAAACCCTAAATCCTAACCTAAAACCGTAAATTCTAATCCTAAAACCCTAAGAAACCCTAAACCACAAACCTTTAGACACCCAACATCCTATAATCCCTTAAAATACCCTAAAAACCATTTAAAACCCCTACAAAACCCTAAGCTCTAAACCTTAAATCCAAAAAATTTGTAAACCCTATACCTAAAAAACACAAAAAAATCTAAGCCCTAAACCCTAAATTCTAAAAAACCCTAAGAAACTGTTAACCCTTAAAAAAACTCTAAGCTCTAAAACCTATAAAGCCCCAAATCGTATATGCTAAAACCCTAAGAAACCCTAAACTATAAGAAACCCTAAATCCTATAAACTTTAAAATAAACCCTAAAACCATTTAAAACCCCTAGAAACCTTAAGCTCTTAACTCTAAATCCTTAAAATCCGTGAACCCTAAACCTAAAAAACAAAAAAGAAAATGCTAAACCCTAAACCTTAAACCCTAAAGAATCTTAACAAACACTTTAACCTTAAAAACCCTACAAAACACTAAAAAACCCAAAACCACTAAAAACTCCAAGTTCTAAACCCTATGAAGCCCTAAATTGTATATGCGTAACCCTAAAACACAATAAAAAAAACCCTAAGCCCTAAACCCTAAAACCCTAAAAATCTTAATCAAAAAAACCTTAATCCCTAAACCCTAATAACTAGATAAAAAAATAACCTAAAACCATAAACCTAAAAAATCCCTAAGCTCTTAACCCTAAACCCTAACCTAAAACCCTATATCTTAAACCTAAAACCCTAAGAAACCCTTAACCCTAAACCTTAAGAAACCCTAAGTCCTATAAACCCTAAAATAAACACTAAAAACCATTTAAATTCTAAAATCCCTTAACCCAAATAACCCAAAGCCCAGAACCTAAAAACCCCCTAAATTCTAAACCTAAAACCCTAAGAAACCCTAAACCTTAAACCTTAAGAAACCCTAAATCCTATAAACCCTAATATAAACCCTAAAACCCCTACAAAACCTTAGCTCTAAACCCTAAAGCCTAAAAATCCGTAGCCCTAAACCTAAAAAACACAAAAAAAACCTACGCCATAAACCCTAAACCCTAAGAAACACTTAACCCTAAACCTTAAAAACCCAAAAACCCCCAAACCTAAAATCCATTTAAAACCACTACAAAATCCTAAGCTATAAATCATAAATCCTAAAAATCTGTAAACCCTAAACCTAAAAAACACAACAAAAAAAAAACTGAAGCCAAATATTCAATAAACCCTGAGAAACACTTAACCCCTACACACCCTAAAACCCCATAAACCTAAAAAACTCCAAACTCTAAACCCTATAAAGCCCTAAATTGTATATGCTAAACCCTAAGAAACACAAAAAGACCGTAAGCCCTAAACTCTAAACCTATAAAACCCTAAAAAAAACATAACCCAAATAACCCAAAGCCCTAAACCCTAAAAACCTAGATAAAACCCTTAACCTAAAACCTTAACCATAAAAAACCCTAACCCTAAACCGTAAACCCTAACCTGAAACCCTAAATCGTAAACAAAAAACACTAAGAAATCGTAAACTCTAAACATTAAGAAACTCTAAATCCTATAAACCCCAAAATAAACCCTAAAACCATTTAAAACCCCTACAATACCCTAAGCTCTAAATCCTAAATCCTAAAAATATGTAAACTGAATACCTAAAAAACCCAAAAAAAAACCCTAAGCCCTAAACCTTAAACCCTAAAAAACCCTAAGAAACACTTAACCCTCAAAAACCCAAAAAAAAAAAAAAAAAAAACACTAAGCTCTAAACCCTATAAAGCCCTATATCATATATGCTAAACCCTGAAAAACACAAAAAAAACCTAAGCCCTAAATCCTAAACCTGTAAAACCCTAAAAACCTTAACCTAAAAAACCCAAATCCCTAAACCCTAAAAACCTAGATAAAACCCTTAATCTAAAACCTAAGCCTAAAAGAAACCTAAACCCTAACCTAAAATAGTAAATCCTAAACCTAAAACCCTACGAAATGCTAAACTTTAAGAAACTCTATATCCAATAAACCCTAAACCCTAAACCCTTAAATAAACCCTAAAAATTATTCAAAACCCCTACAAAACCCTAAGATCTAAACCTTAAATCTTAAAGATTCATAAACCCTAAACCTAAAAAGCACAAAAAAAATAATCTTAAGCCCTAAACCCTAAAAAAACCTAAGAAAAAGTTAACCTTTAAAAACTCTAAAAAAACCCCTAAACCCAAAAAACTCTAAGCTCTAACCCTATAAAGCCTTAAATCGTATATACGAAACCCTAAAACAACAAAACAACCCTAAGCCCTATACCTTAAACATTAACCTAAAACCCTAAATCCTAAACCTAAAACCCTAAGAAACCCTTAATCTTGTAAACCCTAAAAAAAACCCTAAAAATCATTTAAAATCCCTAAAAAACCCAAAGCTCTAAACCTTAAATCCTAAAAATTTGTAAACCCTACAACATAAAAAAGACAAAAAAAAATAAACCTAAAAAATTCTTAGCTCTAAATCCTATTAAGCCCTAAATCACATACGCTAAATCTTACAAAACACAAAAAAACCCTAAGCCCTACACCCTAAACCTTTAAAACCATAAAAACCTAAACCTAAAAAACCCAAACAACCCTATAAAGCCCTAAATTGTATATGCTAAACCCTAAAAAACACAAAAAAAAAAAACATAAAAAATCCCTAAGCCCTAAACCCGAAACCTATAAAATCCAAATAAACCTTAACCTAAAAATCCCAAAGCGCTAAACCCTAAAACCATAGACAAAAACCTTAATCCAAAACCCTAAACCTAAAAAAATCCTAAGCCCTAAACCCTAAACACTAACCTAAACGCTATATCCTAGACCTAAAAATCTAAGAAACCCTAAACCCTAAATCTTAAGAAGCCCTAAATACAATAAACCCTAAAAACCGTTTAAACCCCAACAAAACCCTAGTCTCTAAACCATAAATCCTTAAAATATGTAAAACTTAAACCTTAAAAAACACAAAAAAGCCTAAACCCTAAGAAACACTTAATCCTTAAACCCATAAAAAACCCAAAACCCCTAAACCTAAAAAACTATAAGCTCTATACCATATAAAGCCTAAATCGTATATGGTAAGGCCTAAAAAAGACAAAAAAAAAACCCTAAGCCCTAAACACAAAACCTTAAAAAAAAACTTAACCTAAAAATCCCAAAGCCATAAACCCTAAAAACCTACATAAAACCGTTAAACTAACACTCTAAATTAAAAAAAAAAAACCAAACCCTAAACCCTAAACCATAACCTAAAACCCTAAATCCTAAACCTAAAACCATAGGAAACCCTAAATCCTACAAACCCAAAAATATACCCTAAAACCATTTAAAACCCCTACAAAACCCTAACCTTTAAACCCTAAATCCTAAAAATTTGTAAACCCTAAACCAGAAAACACACAAAAACCCTAGGTTGTAACCCTCAATCTTAAAAAATCCTAAGAAACACTTAAACCTTAAAAACCTAAAAAACCCAAAAACCCAAAAACCCCTAAACCTAAAATCCTCAAAGCTCTAAACCCTATAAAGCCCTAAATCGTATATGCTAAACCCTAAAAAACATTAACAAAATACCCTAAGCCCTAAACCCTAAATCTATAAAATCCTAAAACACCTTTAACCTAAAAAACCCAAAGCCCAAAACCTAAAAACCCCCTAAATTCTAAACCTAAAACCCTAAGAAACCCTAAACCTTAAACCTTAAGAAACCCTAAATCCTATAAACCCTAAAATAAACCCTAAAACCCCTACGAAACCCTTAGCTCTAAACCCTAAATCCTAAAAATCCGTAGCCCTAAACCTAAAAAACACAAAAAAAAACCTACACCATAAACACTTAACCTTCAACCCTAAAAACCCTAAAAAACCCAAACCTAAAATCTCAAAGATCTAAACCCTATAAACCCTAGGCCCTAAACCTTAAACACTAAAAAAGCCCTAGGCCATAAACATTAAACACTTAAAACACCCTAAGAAACACTTAACCCTGAAAAACCCAAAACCCCTAAACCTAAAAAAAGTCTAAGCTCTAAACCCTATTAATCCCTAAATCATATATGCTAAACCCTAAAAAATCCAAGAAAATCCCTAGACCTATAAAACCCAAAAAAACCTAAACCTAAAAAAAAACAAACCTATATCCTAAACTTAAAACCCAAAGAAACCCTAAACCCTAAACCTTAAGAACCCTGAATCCTATCAAACCTAAAATAAACCCTAAAATCCATTTAAAAGACCTACTAAACCCTAAGCTCGTAAAAATTCAAAAACCCTAAACCTAAATAACACAAAAAACCCAAAGCCCTAAACTCTAAAAACCGTAAGAAACACTTAACTCCTACACACCCTAAAAACCCCAAAAACCCCTAAACCTAAAAAAACTCTAAGCTCTAAACCCTATTAAACCCTAAATCGTATATGCTAAACCCTAAAAAACACAAAAAAAAAACCCTAAGTCCAAAACCCTAAACCCGTAAACCCTAAAAACCCTTAACCTAAAAAACCCAAAACCCTAAACCCTGAAAACCTTAATAAAACCCTTAACCTAAACCCTAAACCTAAAAACACTCTAAGCCTCAAACACTAAACCCTAACCTAAAACCGTTAATCCTAAACCTAAAACCCTACGAAACCCTAAACTTTAAGAAACTCTATATCCAATAAACCCTAAACCCTAAAATAAACCCTAAAAACCATTCAAAACCCCTACAAAACCCAAAGCTCTAAACCTTAAATCTTAAAGATTCGTAAACCCTAAAGCTAAAAAATACAAAAACAATAATCCTAAGCCCTAAACCCTAAAAGACCCTAAGAAAAAGTTAACCTTTAAAAACTCTAAAAAACGCAAAAACCCCTCAACCAAATAAAACTCTAAGCTCTAACCCTATAAAGCCCTAAATCGTATATGCAAAACCCTAAAAACACAAAAAAAACCTAAGCCTTATACCCTAAGCCCTAACCTAAAACCCTAAATCCTAAACCTAAAACCCTAAAAACCCTAAACCCTAAAATTTAAGGAACCCTAAATCTTATAAATCCAAAAAACCCCTAAAAAATCCCTAAAAAACCCAAAAGTTCTAAACCTTAAATCCTAAAAATTCGTAAACCCTAAACATAAAAAAGACAAAAAAAAACCTAAACCTAAAAAGCTCTTAGCTATAAATCCTACTAACCCCTAAATCATATATGCTAAATCTTACAAAACACAAAAAACCCTCAGCCCTAAGCCCTAAACCTTTAAAACCATAATAAACATAAACATAATAAACCCAAAGCCCTAAACCCTAAAAACCTAGATAAGACCATTAACCAAAAATCCTAAACATTAAAAAAACCTAAGCCCTAAACCCTAAACCCTAACCTAAAACCCTAAATCCTAAACCTTAAGAAACCCTAAATCCTATAAACCCTAAAATAAACCCTAAAAACTATTTAAAACACCTACCAAACCCTAAACTCTAAACCCTAAATCTTAAAAATTTGTAAACCCTAAACCTAAAAATCACAAGAATACCCCAAGCCCTAAACCCTAAACCTATAAAACCCTGAAAAACAATAACTTAAAAAACCCTAAAAACCTAAATAAAACCCTTAACCTAAATTCTTAAACCTAAAACAACCCTAAGCCCAAAACCCTATAAAGCCCTAAATTGTATAAGCTAAACCCTAAAAAACACAAAAAAAATCCTAAAAAAATCCTAAGCCCTAAACCCTAAACCTATAAAATCCTAATAAACCTTAACCTAAAAAACCCAAAGCGCTAAACCCTAAAAACATAGATAAAAACCTTAACCCAAAACCGTAAACCTAAAAAAACCTTAAGACCGAAACCCTAAACACTAACCTAAAACCCTAAATCCTAGACCTAAAACCCTAAGAAACCCTAAACCTCTAAGAAAGCCTAAACCCCTAAACCTTAAAAAACCCTAAATACAATAAACCCTAAAATCCATTTAAACCCCAACAAAACCCTAAGCTCTAAACCATAAATCCTTAAAATATGTAAACCTTACACCTAATAAACACAAAAAAACCTGAACCCTAAGAAACATTTAATCCTTAAAACCCATAAAAATCCCAAAAACTCATAAATCTAAAAAACACTAAGCTCTAAACCATATAAAGCCTAAATGGTATATGCTAAATCCTAAAAAACACAAAAGAACCCTAAGCCCTAAATACTAAACCTATAAAACCCTCAAAAAAACTTAACCCAAAAAACCCAAATCCCTAAACCCTAAAAACCTACATAAAACCGTTAAACAAAAACTATAAATTGAAAAAAACCCTAAGCCCTAAACCTAAAACCCTAAATCCTAAACCTAAAACCATAAGAAACCCTAAATTCTACAAACCCAAAAATATACCCTAACACCATTTAAAACCCCTACAAAACCCTAACCTCTAAACCCTAAACCTGAAAACACACAAAAACCCTATGTTGTAAACCTAAATCTTAAAAAACCCTAAGAAACACTTAACTGTTAAACCCCTAAAAAACCCAAAAACCCCTTAACCTAAAAAAATCTAAGCTCCAAACCCTATAAAGCCCTAAATCGTATATGCTAAACACTAAAAAACATACACAAAAGAACCCTAAGCCCTAAACCCTAAATCTATAAAATCCTAAAAAATCATAGCCTAAAAAACCCAAAACCCAAAACCAAAAAACTCCCTAAATTCTAAAACCTAAAACCCTAAGAAACCCTAAACTTTAAACCTTAAGAAACCCTAAATTCTATAAACCCTAAAATAAACCCTAAAACCCCTACAAAACCCTTAGCTATAAACCCCAAATCCTAAAAATCCATAACCCTAAACCTCAAAAACAGAAAAATCTACGCCATAAACCCTAAACTCAAAAACACCCTGAGAAACACTTAACCCTCAACCCTAAAAACCCTAAAACGCCCAAACCTAACATCTCTAATATCTAAACCCTATAAAGCCCTAAATTGTATATTCTAAACCTTTAAAAACACAAAAAAACCATAAACCCTAAACTCTAAACCTATAAAATCCTAAAATACCTTAACCTAAAAGACCCAAAGCCCTAAACCCTAACAACCTAGATAAGATCCATAACCTAAAACCCTAAACCTAATAAAACCTAATACCTAAACCCTAAACCCTAACCTAAAACCCTAAACCCTAAACCTAAAACCCTAAAAAACCATAAACCCTAGACCTTAAGAAACCCTAAATCCTATAAACCTTAAAACAAACCCTAAAAATCATTCAAAACCCCTACAAAACCCTAAGCTCTTAACGTTAAATCTTAAAGATTCGTAAACCCTAAACCTAAAAAACACAAAAAAAATTCCTAAGCCCTAAACCCTATGTTTTATTAGGAAAATGACTGAGTTTTTGAAAAATCGATTCAACTTATGAATTAAGAAAAATTGAATTTCCAAAAGAACAGAGTCGCACTTAATTTTTAGTAAAAATCAAGAAAAAACCTAAGATTTCCAAAAGATTTAAACAGATAAAATCAATTGAAAAATGAAAGGGTTCGAAGTTCAATGTACATTCCGTGAAGGTGTTAGGCCCTCGGAATGCCCGCTAACTTGCGGTTGACCGGCGATTTGACTAAAAATGATTTTGACTAATTTTGAAATTTTAACTAAGTAAAATGACTCATTTATTTTTAACTAATTTGAAATTTTGACTAAGTAAAAAAAATACTTATTTTTTAACTAATTTTTTGAAAACTTTAACTAAGTAAAGAACTCATTTGCTTTAACTTATTTTTTACAAAATTTTAACTAAGTAAATGAACTCATTTATTTTAACTTATTTATTTATTACTATTATTATTTTTTATCATTTCTATGTATCTTAAGGGAAATAGGATTAATTGGGGTTTTTCTAAGGAGAAGTAACTTAAGTGACGAGACAAATAATAGAATTAAAACTAAGTATGAAATCTACATATTTTAATTTAACTATATATATATATATATATATATAAAAGTGAAATGGTGATCTTGGGAGATTTAGTTAAATTGAACCATAAGATAATCAAAATGTTAGTCAAATACAATAAAATAAATAAAGGAGGGAAAGGAAGGGCATGTCAAATTTAGGGCCTATTGCTGCATTTTGGGCCTCTTTCAGCCCATTTTCGCTCCTGAAAATCATGATACAGCGAGTGTATACTTCGCATACAGGTCGTATTTTGACCCGTTTTCTTGTATATCGGACCATATACAAAGCGTATACAATCCTTTTCACGCGTGCAACCTGTGTTTTCAATTTTTCAAACTCGTATACTTTGTTTCCGTCTATATACTAACGTACACAGCAGATATATCAGTGTATACAGGCCATTTTTCAGCCTGATTTTAGCTTTTCCAGAATATATTTTTGATCCCCAGCCCCTATAATTCCTTCCTTTTCATTCGGACAAGATAAGGCTGACTCGAACACGATACAACTCAATGATATGCAAGGATTTGAGTCAATTAGACTCGGCCAAATTTCACATGCAAAACAAGAATAATAAGAAGTTAAAAATCACAATACAAATAATTAAATAAACATCAATGAACTATCAATCTAAGAAGTTTGAAATTTGCAATGTAAGAGGACATCCTTCGAGATGAAGTAGACATATGACCCAATTTCAAACGATTGATCCAACCATAACGAATTTTATATAGAACCGTTCCAACAAAGTCATGAATTGCTACCCAACAATATTTTGTGCACCAAAATACAAAGAAAAAGAAACGGAACACATATGTTTAAAGGGTAACCTATTCTACAAATCGGAAACATGTATTATGGGTTAAAGAGTCACTGTAAATTAATCAAAAAAAAAACAAAGGAAAGCTGCTACAAATTTTGACTAACAAAACAACACACTGAAAGGAAGTGATTTCTAAGCTTTAAAAAATTGAGTAATCAGCCGATATTAAACTAAATTGAAGCAAAGCGATGATTTTTATCCTAAGGGTGACACAAAAAAAATTAATTACTTGCAGCCAAACTTCACAGTTAGCGGACAAACAATAAACAGGAAACTAATAAAAATAAGAATCTTGATTCAATTTCACAATGCCAACTTTGAGCTAATTTTTTTTTCTTTTTATGATGACCGCAAGAGTAGCGAGACATGTCAAGACCGACAACAAATATGAACCATCACGGCATTTGACCACAACATATTTTAGAAGACCAACACGAGATACAATATGAGATGACCCTGAGTGAAGAATTTTAAAACATCAAATCATGTCAACTTATAAACGAACTCATCATTTTATTGATCGATCAAAGAGATATGCTTTAAAAGAACCAAAATCGGTACGAGATATAGGTAGTAAGCTAAACGGTCGAGATTGGTTATGTTGGTCAATATACAAGCAAATAATCGACCTACGATATGTTAAGAGAACAAATCCAACAATAGTAGCTAACCAACAGTGAACACACACAAGACAAAAATATAAGTATGAGTCATCAACATTTCAAGCAAAGGTCCGCACATGGAGACATTTTTTCGAGCTTAGAAACAAAACGACTAGCAACATACACAACACGCAAGCATATCTTATATCAACATGACTATAGAGAAGAATAATAAACCGAATCCCAAGCTCACATATTAAACTCGAAATCTACTAAAAAAAATTAAGTTGTTTACCTTGTTTAGGGCAGCGAACGAGACGAGCCTAGAAGGACCACGACTTTACCACTAACTTCAGAACACAAACAGTAGCCAAGAGTCTGGGTAAGAATACCCAAATAGTTCCCTTGAGTTCAAAGGAAACTTGTAACAAGGAAGAAAATAACACAAAGACCCTAAACGAATTGATATACTCTTTCGGAGTATTATCCAACTTCCACTTAAGTCGCTCTCTATAGTTTCACTCGAAAATTCTAACTCCCAATCCCCTTTACAATGAACAAGAGGAGAATATATATATGAGACTACTAGGGTTTGAAAAAATTGGAAGGGAAAGGGGTGAAAGCGGATTCAAGGCCCATTCCGAATTTCAAATTCTAAAGTCTTTCACCCTAAAGGGGAGACACCTTTTTCTAAGAAATTCGCCCCATTCTGAAAGGGGAAAGAGGGGGATGGACGTCTCGGATTGATTGTAACGTCCTTGGCAAGCTATGTGGCATGATCTCGAGCTAAGAGGACGGAAACGCGTGCTTCGCTGCTACAATTGAGCCTTAATGGCTTTGTCGGTCCTTGTGAGCATTTGAAGTTGTTGTTGCTGTTAACGTGTACAACTTTCTGAAATTTTTGTGAAGGGGAAAAAGGGAAGTGGCTGGGGTTTTTGTTGTTGTTGGTTATTTTTTGTATTGTTATAGTGTATTGTTGAATGGGTCTGTTTTAGTGGGTTACTAATGTATTGTTATTAGGCTGTGAATTGAAAGGAAATGGGAGTGGGCTATTGGAAATGTGAGTAAGAGGGCCCAAATTGGTTTCTCAAAGGCTTAAAAAAAAAAAAGTAAAAGAAAAAGGCTAAAATTGCAAATAAGGTATAGTCATATTGAATTTAATTTGCAACTTCGGCCGAAATCTAACTAAGATCGAATTATTAAAACTAATTAATGAGCTTCTTAATTTAGCGAAATAAAATAATTGGTTCAAATCTAAGATAATTAAACTAATTAACTAAAAATTACTATAATTCAAACTAAACTAAATTAAATAAAATATTTAGTTTAAAAATGTAAAAATGTTTTGAGATGACTTTCAAATATTTATAACGGATACTATATATATATATATATATATATATATAAAACACATATATTTTGAAAATTATAAAAGTGACGAAACTATTTAAAATGATTTGCAAATTATTTTAATTTTCCTAAACTTGTATAACACTAATTATTTTAAATGCTTGAAATTTAAGAAACTCGATAATTAATGTATATTGTGGAAGTCCAAAATTAGGTGTCAACAATTGTCCCTCATTTTGCTTAGATTGATGCAAGAAATTCGAGGAAAACGAAATTGACGAATCCAATTTTGACCGACCACATCTTCATCTTTTATAAAAGGGGACTTTGGTACGGACTTTAGGGAATTATGGCCGAACCCCAGAAATGAGTTTCCTACATATCTCAGGCCATATGAGAATTCAGGCCATTTGTAGTTCGACTCAATCGGTTGAAAAAGAAATCTATTATGCTAAGATATCCTTCGGTTCAGGAAGAGTGACAAAAATAAATCGAGCATGAAAAGGAGGTTTGCAACCTCTTAGTCATGAATGCGGTGCACTTCACACCCATAATTAAAAACTTACACGGACATAATTTTCAACGCTCTTGGTGCATTGTCACTCGGATTGGAAAGTGTCCTCCAGTAGAGACCAAAAAAATTTCAGATGCGAAGCTGAAACCGACAAACCCAAAGATATACCCATATGCCTTCTGATAGGGGAGTGGTTTGATTGTGGTGGAAGTCGCTTCTCTGCTCGCGTCCTAAGAGTTTGGCATTCCTCTTTGGATTATGTCCCATTTCACTAAGAAAAAGTTCCACGATGCGTTGTGTTGCATCCCTTTTTATGTCGTCCGCACCTGTGGTTTGTTTTGAGAATTCATCCTCTCGGATGCTCTCGACAAACACTGAGATAAAACTCATTAGCATAAATCCAATTCAAATGGAGAGATATTGTCTTTTACCGTGTTGACACTTAATTGTTCTCCTTGAACATTTGACGTCAACTCTATCGGGTTTGACGTGAAGCAAG
This sequence comes from Solanum verrucosum, assembly GCF_900185275.1. Lineage (NCBI taxonomy): Eukaryota > Viridiplantae > Streptophyta > Magnoliopsida > Solanales > Solanaceae > Solanum > Solanum verrucosum. The sequence goes on from NW_026019686.1 coordinate 41,927, forward strand.
TAAAGCTTGTGTCTCATATTTGCAATATAATCTTCAATGTACTATTCCTTTGATGTCAAAGTAATAAAATAGGCTGATGTAATATGTTGGTAGTTCTCTTGATGTCGTCTTTGCAAAGAAACATGATGCAGTCAATGTTGATTTTCTTGTGATGGGTAAACATTTCTCTTGCTATACATGAATCTTTCTCTTGCGGTGTATGAATTCCTTTCCTGCAATGCGTGAATTCTATTCCCGCGCTGCATTGCATGAATCTTCTTTTGCAATGTGTGAATCTTCTCTTGCAATGCATGAATCTTTTTCCCGCAATGCATGAATCTCTTTCGCAATGCATGAATCTTCTTCCCGCGATGCATGAATCTCTCTTGCAATGCATGACTTTCTTCTCTTGTAATACATGACTTCTTCGCGATGCATGATTTCTTTCTCTTGCTATGCATGACTATTTTCTCTTGCTATGCATGACTTCTCTGTGATGCAGGAATTCTTTCTCTTGCAATGCATGATTTCTCCGCGATGCATGACTTTTTCGTGATGCATGACTTCTTTCTCTTGCTATGCATGACTAGTTTCTCTTGCTATGCATGACTATTTTCTGTTGCTATGCATGAATTCTCCGCGATGTATGACTTCTTTCTCTTGCTATGCATGACTCTTTTCTCTTGCTATGCATGAACCTTTTCTCACGATGCATGATTTCTTTTAATGACACCTCCCTGATACCAAATGAAGATAATCCTTCACCGAGCAACATATGTGATCTTCTAGGTATCTTTTGGATGGCGGTATCTTCTGAATCGACAATACAATAAACATGACCCTCGGAGTAGTGGTATCATCTCATTTGACAATACAATATAAATGACTCTCCGGATAGTGATATCGTCTCATTCGATAATATAAATAAAAATGACCCTCGGAGTAGTGGTATCATCTCATTTGACAATACGATATAAATGACTCTCCGGGTAGTGGTATCGTCTTATTCGACAATACGAATAAAAATGATCCTCGGAGTGGTGGTGTCATCCAATTTGACAATACGATATAAATGACTGTCCGGGTAGTGGTATCGTCTTATTCGACAATACGAATAAAAATGACCCTCGGAGTAGAGGTATCATCTCATTTGACAATACGATATAAATGACTCTCCGGGTAGTGGTATTGTCTTATTCGACAATACGAACAAAAATGACCCTCGGAGTAGTGGTATCATCTCATTTGACAATACGATATAAATGACTCTCCGGGTAGTGGTATCGTCTTATTCGACAATACGAATAAAAATGACCCTCAGAGTAGTGGTATCATCTCATTTGACAATACGATATAAACGTCAAACCCGGGTAGTGGTATCGTCTTATTCGACAATACAATAAAAATAACCTTCAGGGTAAGAATATTATCATATCTGACAATATAATGCAGATAAACGTCTTCCAGATATCTTTAGTTGCTAGAAAATAAATAAAATTTCCCTCTTCGAGGTTTTTATTTGTCACCACTCCGAACATAATCGTATGTCCATTATGGATTTCGCCTTGTTAGGAGTTTGAATGAAATAATGCTATTCATATTCTCGAATATTTGATATAAGAAACATAAAATATTTCTTGCATCCACCGAAAAAATTGTCAATTTTTGGGGAGCTCCTCGCCCTTTTGACTTCTCCATATCCATTGAATGGAGGAATATGTTGATTTTGAGGTAAACCTATAAACCTGTATCCACAGAAAAATTGTTAGTTTAAGAGTGAACTGATCTGTGTTGATCTCTTCGGTTGTCTACTATTTGTTTTGCTATCTCTGATTGATTTTTCCGATATCCCGCTTCTTGATAGATAAGACAAAACATTTTTGTGCAAAATAATTGAAACATGGAGGAAAATTTTTAAGGAAAATGGATTTTCAAAAGTAGCATTTGGAAAAAGTCACTGTCAAGTGTCATGTCAAGTTGAGCATAATGAACACCATTTAGAGGTGATGTCTCGAGATCTTTCTGATTACTTGTTGGAAGTATTCAAGGTTGTTCTAAACTGCCAATAAATCCCGTTGAAATTTTGAGGCCGTCCTCAAAATTTTTGTCTCAGTTAATTGTCTTGGTGTATCTTTAACCGTTGGTGATCAAATCATAGAATTTTTGAGATCCCCTCAAAAATTCTGTCCCAGTTGCAAATCTCAAAGTAACTTCAGTCTTGACTTTGTTGGAAAGATCTTCTTCTCGAGAATTTTTGAGTCCCTCTCAAAAATTCTGTCCCAATTTCTATTGTAAAGAGATATAGAAATCTTACGGGAGATATGACCGAACCCTTGTGGCGCCTACATATCCCGTTGAGACAGGAATCAGGTCAAACGTAGTTCCTCCTCAAGGATTAACAAAAATAGGAATTGTACAAAGAAAGCGACCGAGGCCGACATAGGCCGCCTACTTATCTCATTCTTGAGAATTCAGGTCGAACGTAGTTCCCCCTCTCGAGGATTAACAAAAAAAAGAAATTTACAAAGAAATCGACTGAGGCCGACATAGGCCGCCTACGTATCTCATTCTTGAGAATTCAGGTCGAACGTAGTTCAAATTACAAAGAAAAATATTAAAAGGGGATAAGGGATGACCGAGGCCAACATAGGCTGCCTACGTATCTCTTTCTTGAGAATTCAGGTCAGACGTAGTTCATTACATAGGGATAGATTCTAAATAATGCGATTACAAGCAAGTAGAGCGATTACAAGGAAATGACAGAAAATACAAATAGAAACTTCACACGTAGTATCTCTTGACAGCACCTGAGTTGATCGGTTTCGGCCATTCGGTGCCATCCATCTCTGACAAGGCTAAGGCACCTCCAGTTAAAACTTTGCGAACCATGTAGGGTCCTTGCCAATTCGGTGCAAATTTTCCTTTGTACTCATCCTGATGAGGAAAAATGTATTTGAGAACCAACTGACCCACTTCAAATATTCTGGCTCTTACTTTCTTGTGAAAAGCACGAATCATTCTCTGTCGATATAGTTGTCCATGACAAACAGCAACCATTCTCTTCCCATCAATCAATGTTAACTGATCGATCCACTTGCGAACCCATTCAGCATCACTCAATTCAGCTTCTTGGACGATTCTTAATGAAGGTATTTCAACTTCCACAGGTATAACTGCTTCTGTTCCATACACTAACAAATATGGGGTAGCTCCAACTGATGTCCTGACAGTCGTTCAGTAACCCAACAAAGCATATGGCAACATCTCGTGCCAACCTTTGCGATTATTAATCATTTTCCTCAAAATCTTCTTTATGTTCTTGTTGGCAGCTTCTACGGCTCCATTCATTTGGGGACGATAGGCGGTTGATTTTCGGTGAGTAATCTTGAATTGTTCACATATCTCTCTCATCAAGTGACTGTTGAGATTCGCTCCATTATCAGTAATGATGGATTCTGGTACTCCAAACCTATATATCAGGTTGTTGCGAACAAAATCATCTACAACTTTCTTGGTTACGGACTTGTACGAAGCTGCTTCCACCCACTTGGTGAAGTAGTCAATGGCAACCAAAATGAATTTGTGTTCGTCAGAGGCGGCTGGCTCTATTTGACCAATGACATCCATCCCCCAAGCTACAAAAGGCCAAGGTGAACTCATAACATTAAGTTCATGAGGCGGCACTCGAATTAAATCACCATGCACTTGACATTTGTGACATTTCTGCACAAACTTGCAACAATCATGTTCCATAGTCATCCAAAAATAGTCGGCTCGAAGGATCTTCCTCGCCAAAGTGAGCCCCGTTCATGTGAGTACCACAAACTCCAGCATGTATTTGTTCCAGAAGCTTTGCAGCTTCACTAGCATCAACACATCTGAGAAGACCTAAATCTGGAGTCCTCCTATAAAGGATTTCCCCGCTTGCAAAGAAATTGAGGGCCATACGACGTATCAACTTCTTCTGGTTAAACGTTGCATTCTCAGGATAAGTCCCATCCTTTAAATACTTCTTGATGTCAAAATACCAAGGCAAACCATCTGGTTCCGTTTCGACGTGTGAACAATGAACTGGTTGTTCTTTTACCTCTCTATCCACTGGATCAATATAACTTGTATCTGGATGCTTAATCATTGACACGATGGTGGCAAGAGCATCGGCCAACTCATTTTATGTCCTGGGAGTGTGTCTGAACTCAATCTTGCGAAATCTCTTGCACAACTTCTGTATATACCGCACATACGGTGTGATCTTTGGGTTTTTCACGGCTCATTCCCCTTGAACCTAATGAATCAGCAAATTTGAATCTCCAATAACCAGCAACTCGTGAACATTCATATCAATTGCCATCTTCAGACCGAGGATTCAAGCTTCATACTTAGCCCTGTTGTTCGTGCATTCAAATTGGAGTTTAGCCGCCATAGGACAGTGCTGACCGGTTTCTGACCCTAAGACCGCTCCGATTCCTTTCCCTTGATGATTCGCCGCTCCATCAAAGAACATTCTCCAACCCGAGTACGCTTCAAAAATATCCTCACTAACAAACGAAACTTCTTCATCGGGAAAATAAGTCTTGAGCGGTTCATACTCTTCATCAACTGGATTCTCTGCAAGATGATCAGCCAAGGCTTGCGCCTTTATCGCCTTCTGAGTCACATACACAATGTCAAACTCACTCAAAAGCATTTGCCATTTCGCCAACTTCCCGGTCGGCATTACTTTCTGGAAAATATACTTCAACGGGTCCATCCTGGAAATAAGGTATGTGGTATAAGAAGACAAATAATGTCTCAACTTTAGAGCGATGCAAGTCAAAGCACAGCACATTCTCTCCAAAAGAGTGTAACGAGCCTCATATGGATTGAATTTCTTGCTCAAGTAATAAATGGCTCGCTCTTTCTTCCCAGTTTCGTCATGTTGACCAAGCACGCATCCCAATGTATTATCTGAGACAGAAAAATATAGCTATAAAGGACTCCCTTCTCGTGGAGGGACCAACACCGACGGATTGGACAAATAGTTCTTGATGGCATCAAAAGCAGTTTGACATTCTCCGGTCCACTTGGTCGAGGCATCTTTTTTCAATAACTTAAAGATGGGCTCACACACCACGGTGGATTGAGCTATGAACCGGCTGATGTAGTTCAACCTTCCCAAAAAACTCATCACCTCTTTTTTGGTCTTCGGAGGAGGTAATTCTTGGATCGCCTTGATCTTAGAAGGGTCAAGCTCAATGCCCCTCCTGCTGACTATAAATCCCAACAACTTGCCAGCTGGCACTCCAAAAGCACATTTGGCAGGATTTAACTTTAAATTATATCGGCGTAGATGATCAAAGAATTTCCTCAAGTGAGTCAAGTGATCCGAACTCTCGCGGGACTTGATTATGACATCATCTACATACACCTCGATCTTCTCGTGAATCATATCATGAAAAATGGTCGTCATATCCCTCATGTAAGTAGCACCGGCATTTTTTAGACCAAACGACATCACCCGATAATGAGATACACCCCAAGGCATGATGAAAACTGTCTTTTCTGCATCTTCTTCGTCCATCAGGATCTGGTGGTATCCCGCATAACAATCCACAAATGACTGCATCTCATGCTTAGCACAGTTATCAATGAGGATGTGAATGTTTGGCAATGTAAAATTATCTTTCGGGCTAGCTTTGTTGAGATCTCTGTAGTCAACACAAATTCTGATTTTTCCATCTTTCTTGGCAACCGGAACAACATTAGCTAACCAAGTCGGATACTGCGTCACTTCCACTACTTGGGACTCGATCTGCTTTGTAATCTCCTCTTTGATCTTCAAACTCAACTCAACTCAGGCTTGACACATTCCTCATCCCTGAGATTCACAGCTTCAGTTTCTTCAAGATTTGGCTTGTGTTGATTCTCGAATTGTCGAAACTCTTCAGCAACATGTTCAGGTGCCTCATTTTCCTTTTCGTCTTCCTCGCACTCATCATTACCTGCCTCATTTTGTTCACTCGGTTCATGACATGACATGACATTGACAGGTTTTAAATTATTATTGCTGAAATCATAAACAGACAAAGTTAGAAAACTAAAATATAAACAGATCAATAAACATTTTTTGATAAAAGAGGCTTTCATTTAAATTGAAAAAACAAGCACAAACTTTAGCCATGGCCGAGGGCCATTTTGCTTTTTTTTAAACATCACAAGGGAATTTAAAAACTTCAAACAAATAAAACTGCATAAAGGGTGGGTCTTGGGCCTCTTCCGAACTACCACCGATTTTAAAATAAACAAAGACACATATCTTTTTTACCCAGATGAGTGGGAAATCAGGAGTGGTGTGAGGTCCAGTTCTGCAATCGCTCCTCAGGTTCTGCATCACGGATGCCTAATGTCCCAGCCTCTTCCTCAATGACCGCATCAATCTCCTTAAAAAGGCCCCAGATTCCTTCCCCAAGACCACCATCGTTGACATTTTCTCGTACCGGAAATGACGGTATAGTCATATTGAATTTAATTTGCAACTTCGGCCGAAATCTAACTAAGATCGAATTATTAAGACTAATCAATGAGCTTCTTAATTTAGCGAAATAAAATAATTGGTTCAAATCTAAGATAGTTAAACTAATTAACTAAAAATTACTATAATTCAAACTAAACTAAATTAATAAAATATTTAGTTTGAAAATGTAAAAATCTTTTGAGATGACTTTCATATATTTATAAAGTATACTATATAATATATATATATATATATATATATATATATATATACATATATAAAACACATATATTTTGAAAATTATAAAAGTGAAGAAACTATTTAAAATGATTTGCAAATTATTTTATTTTTCTTAAACTTGTATAACACTAATTATTTTAAATGCTTGAAATTTAAGAAGCTCGATAATTAATGTATATTGTGGAAGTCCAAAATTGGGTGTCAACACCCTAAACCGTAAAAATCCCTAAGAAACCCTAAACCCTAAACCTTAAGAAACACTAAATCCTATAAACCCTAAAAGAAACCCTAAAAATCATTCAAAACCCCTACAAAATCCTAATCTATAAACCTTAAATCTGAAAGATTCGTAAATCCAAAACCTTCAAAACACCAAAAAAGAATCCTAAGCCCTCATCCCTTAAAAAACCCTAATTAACATTTCACCTTTAAAAACTCTAAAAAAACCCAAAAACCCCTAAACCAAAAAAATTCTAAGCTCTAACCCTATGATGCCCTAAATCGTATACTAAACTCTAAAAACACAAAAAAAAAATCCTAAATCCTAACCCTAAAACCATAAGAAACCCTAAATCTTATAAACCCTAAAAACCATTTAAAATCCCTACAAAATCCAAAGCTCTAAACCTTAAATCCTAAAAATTCATAAACCATAAACCGAAAAAACACAAAAAAATACTAAGCCCTAAATCCCAATAATCTATAACCATCGCATCTTCATTTCCCAAATTTTTTCTCTCTCTAGTTTCAAACTCAAAAAAACGCGCTCAGCACTTAGCCAATAACGGCTATAATTCCATCCTCTACTCGCCCTGCCGGAATGGTGCGTGAGCCGCCGGCAGAGCTCCCCCAGCCACCCGACGAAGCTCAATCGGTGCGCCTTAACGTCAGCAACAAAACCCAGTCAGCCACTCTCTCTAATTCATCCCACAACTCCACGAAATCGCAAAATACAGACGCAATCAACACAGCGATTTCGGTTAAAGTGTTGGAAGGAACACGAGAAATCATTTCCACAGGCGTTAACACTTTGATTCGAGGAAAAGGGATTGGAAATATGGAATCTACTAATCTCGATCTACAACATAGCAAAAAACCAATTGATTCCACCGTCCTAATCTCCAAAAATTGAGAGGCGATTTCTACGAAAATCGCAAACACATCGCCAGAAATGCGCCCTCAATTTCGAGCTACCTGTAGCCAAATTCGAGCAGATTCAGTCACTGGGGATTACTCCCCTCATGATGAGGTTTATCTCACAGAAATTTCAAGCAAAATGGATGGTGGAATCGTCGCTAGTGAGAATTCCGACAAAAATCGAACTCATGTCGCCGGAATATACGAAAAGTTTGGTAAAGGAAACTTATCCCCTCCAGTGGACATTCATCTATCAGAGATTTCAAGCAATTTGGATGGAGGAAACACCAACAATAACCAATCAAACCAACCTGTTGAAGCTATGTTGAATATGAATAAGGGAACCAGTCAAAGAGAACAGGAAGTGGAACAGAATGATTCATTCCCTATTGCGTCTGTAGGACATAATATTCATGTGGGAGCAATTGTTTCAACAGGGACAAGAACAATGCAAGAGGAAAATAATTCAATGCAGCAAATGAACTTACCTGAACAACAGGCCATCGATCAAAACGCAAAGAAACGGGCTTCAACAAACCTATCTGGAGAAGCTCAATCTTCGAATTTTTCATTTGGGATTGCAGGTAATTCACTGAGCATAACTCCAACTTCCATTCCTTGTGCATTGCAGAACACAACAACACAGGACAGACCAACTGAGGAACCTGGCCATGATCATCAGCAAAGTAAGGAACAAATAGGTTCAAGGCAACAAACTAAAGGCAAAGAAGTTATGTCAGGTAAATCTAATAAAGAAAATAAGGCACAAACTGATGCTACTAACACTAATGCTCATTTACACAATGGGGTAAATGAGCAAACCAGTAGAATTGTTGGATTGTCGGAACAAGTAGACAAACAAGTTCAAAAAGCCAAGGAGGGCCAAGAGGAGCAGCATAAGGACATAAATCAACCGGGAGGAACTACTAGGCTCCAACAGGGCAATGACAGAGCCAACTTGGCATATCAGAACAACTTTCGTAAGATCTCCAACAATTATACTAGGTATGATCCTAACTCTCAGAGGAATAGAAATGATACCCACCAAGCTAATCATAATGATGTTCAAGGAATTGTGAAACAACCAAACAAGCAGCAAACTGGTCAGGCTCAAAATAATAATAAGCAGGAAATAATTCTTGAACCTGCACCTTTCACTATTGTTCAATCGTTTGCTGCTCGCTTGAGATATAATCAGTCAAAGAATGAAATTCCTATAGTTTTAGATAGACATGTGTTCACTACTAGACAAGGGATGCCCGCAGTGCTGCTAGAAGAGGATGATTATAATATCAAACTTGTTGAAAGTTGTAAACACACTTTAGTGGGCAAGTTTACCAACACCATGCCTAAAATGGATATCATTAGAAAGAGCTTTACGTTACAAACTCAACTAACTGGGGGAGTTAAAATTACACACTATAACTCTAGACATGTGTATATTGATCTTGATAACGAGTTTGATTATGCTACGGTTTGGACCAAACAAAGGATGAGTATCGAGAGTCAATTAATGAGAATCCAAGCCTGGACCCCAGAGTTTACACCTAAAGAAGAGACCCCTATAGTTCCTATATGGGTTGCCTTACCTGAACTCCCTTGGCATTGTTACAACAAGGTCCTCTTGACGACTATTTTGATCCCCATTGGCAAGGTTTTATATCTGGATTCACCCTCATCCCAGAAGACTAGGGTTAGTATGGCCAGGGTGAAGATTCAAATTGACCTTACCAAGGAGAGACCTCCACATGTTTGGGTGGGATTTAAGAATTTTGATCCCAACAAAGGAAGGTGGCAAAAAATCCAATGTGAAGAAATCCCGGATTACTGTATGTATTGTAAACATCAAGGGCACATGGAAAATGCTTGTACTATCAAAAGAAGAGATGAGGACTTCAAAAAAAGAAAAGAAATGGAAACTGAAAAAATGAGCAAGAATAAGGGTGATCAGGAGAAAGGTGGCACCAAAATTATACAAATTCATGACAGTGATATATCAGGGGCAACTACAAGTTCACAATATCAGCAACTTCCAGGAAAAAAAAGGGAGACTCATATCCAGAATCAACATGGGCAGGAAATACCTGAACAAGAGGACCAGTGGCAAACTCAGAAAAGAAAACAGAAAAAAACTAGGAACACTCCAACCCCAAGACTGCATGGAGACCTGTCTCTCCTCACATTAAAGACACTAGGGACAACAGTCAACAGGAACAAACTTTACCAGGTATGTTATCTACAATTCCTACTCAAAATAATTATATTAATTTAGAATTACAGGAACAGCAGGACAAAGGCAATACTGATGAGGGTCACAACAGCAAAAGTGCAGGCCAAGAACTTCTTTCAATACAAGGGTCAGAGATAGATCCATCCTTATTAAACTCTCACAACAATATAAATATGCAAGAGAAACAAGCTGCAACAACCACAAGTAACAAGACCACAGGTATTGACTCAGTTCTCCCCATATCCCAACCCCCATTTACTGAGCTTTGTGCGAATGTTGTAATTGCTGATGAAGCTGCTGGAGGTTTGGATGGGGGATGTAAGGAGAAGCCAACTAACTTGAAGGAAGGGGTTACCAAAGGGGGGAGTCTATCTCATGTTATGCATGAGGAAATTCACTTCGACCATAGAACAGACTTTAGAGCTCCTGCTACCACTACTCCTATGCAGAATAATCAGCATATCCCCCAAATAAACAGACATAGGGACAACTTTGAGCAGGTTCAAAGGGCTTCAGGTGCTGAGGAAACAGGAAAGGGTGATCAGTCTCAAACTCAAGTGTCTGGTAATAAACTGAAGGGTGCTGGTAATTCTCAGACTCAACAGGTATCAAGGGTTAATATACATAAAGATTCTACTATTAATGAGAGTCCAGGGAACCACACTAATAACAAATCACAAGGTAGGCCAAGTAAGAAAAAAAGGGAAGCTATGAAGAGAAAACAACAACAAGAGGTTGAAAGCAATGCTAAGAATTTTCAGGGTAAGAAGGTTACAGGAAATCAGAATCAGAACCAGAGATCAGAATATGATGTCTTAAACTCTGAAGATGAATTTGATGAAGACAATCAGTCTCTCAATGTAGAGGAGGAGGATAAGACTAGTGCCCACCTAATTAAGGCCTTTAGATCCACTTTCCAGAGTGAGTCTCAAGCAGAAATCCAAACTATTGCTGATCAACAATGTCTATCACCTAGAGGGAGGAAACAGGTCAGGCAACAAACCAGACAGGCCTCTATAAGTACATCTACTAACTCTAGCAGACCCATTACTAGGTCCAAAAGCAAAGGTTTTTAATGATTAAAGCCTTGTGTTGGAATACTAGAAGCATCAATACCAAAGGATCTTTGGAAAGGTTCCAAAATCTCAAGAAAATTCATAATCTCTCTATGATTGCAATTCTTGAACCTTTTTCTGATAATTCCCAGCTTAATAACTACATAATTCAGCTCAATATTGACAATGCCTTCTCTAACCAAAATGGTAAGATTTGGATCTTTTGGACTATTGACTATGACTGTACCATCTTAGAATCTGATGATCAGCAAGTGACCTGTGAGATGAAACACACAGGGATCCCTGAGAATTTCATGATTACCTTTGTGTATGCTAAGTGCAATGATGAGCTCAGAAGGACTTTATGGGACAGATTCATTCACCTATCCACTGTGAAAATTCCTTAGTGCACAATCGGTGATTTCAATGTGATCTCTTCTATTGATGAAAAAAGGGGGGGAGTACCTTACAACATGAACAAGAGTTTTGAATTCATCAGTGTGATTGAAGCTAGTGTGCTTATTGATCTGGGGTACAGTGGTTCTCAATACACTTGGTGCAATAATAGGGCTGAAGAAGCAAGAGTGTGGAAGAGACTTGATCAAGCTATGGTTAATGATCACTGGCTAGAAAAGATGCCTCAGATAGTTATAACTCATTTACCATCTGTAGGGTCTGATCACAATCCTTTGTTACTGGAAATGATTGTCAAACAGGAGCACACTATCAAATACTTCAAGTTCCTACATCTTTGGGTGGAAAATGAAACCTTCATGAGCACTGTCCAAAACTTTTGGGAAAAGGAAGTTACAGGGGATCCTATGTGGTGCTTGCATCAAAAACTGAAGAGGCTGGTTTCCACTCTCAGTGCTTGGTCTAAAAGAGAATATAGGGACATATTTGCTACACTTAAAGAGTTCGAAGAGAAGGTTAGAAATGCAGAGATAGATGTGTTACAAAATAATGTTGCAGACAGTAGAACTAAGCTCCATTGTGTTAATGCTGAGTATATTAAATTTCTGAAAATGGAGGCTGCCATTCTTAAACAAAAGACTCAACTTCAGTGGTTCAGGGAAGGAGATGCCAATACAAAATATTTTCATGCTCTTATGAGAGGAAGAAGGAGAAAGTTATTCATCCACCAGATCAGTAATAAAAGTGGAGAATGGATACAAGGAGATGTTAATATTGCTAGAGCTACCTGTGAACACTTCCAAAATATTTTTACAGGCCACCAGGATAACATCAATGAGGAGATCCTTCAATGCATACCTAGACTGATCACGGATGAACAAAATCAAGCTCTAAAGGGTGATCCTACTATTGAAGAAGTGAAATAGGTGGTTTCTGCTATGAATCCTAATTCAGCAGCAGGACCGGATGGTATGAATGGAAAAATTTTCCAGGTGTGTTGGGACATCATCAAAGAGGACCTCTACAGAGCAGTGCTAGCCTTCTTCTGTGGTCACAATATGCCTAAATACATGACTCATGCTTGTTTGGTTCTTCTTCCAAAGGATGATCATCCCAACAAACTGTCTGAATTCAGGCCTATAAGCTTGAGCAATTTCTCAAATAAGATCATTTCCAAGCTCCTTAGTATCAGATTAGCACCTATCTTGTCAAACCTTATTTCAAAAAATTAGAGTGGTTTTGTAAGAGGTAGAAGCATTTCTGAGAACATTATGCTGGCTCAGGAGATCATTCATGGCATTAAGAAGCCCAAGGAGGGGGATAATGTAGTGATAAAGTTAAACATGGCCAAGGCATATGACAGAGTGTCCTGGGCTTACACTTACTTGGTCATGAGGAAAATGGGTTTTAGTGTGTTTTTCATTGAGATGATATGGAGGATTATGAGCAACAACTGGTACTTTGTTATCATTAATGGGGCCAGACATGGATTCTTTCACTCGACTAGAGGTTTGAAGTAAGGTGACCCTTTGTCACTAGCCCTATTTATTTTAGGAGTTGAAGTACTGTCCAGGATGCTGAATAAGTTGTACTTGAACCAGAATTATCAAGGTTTTCACATGGAACCTAGAGGTCCTCAGATAAACCATCTTAGCTTTGCGGATGATGTTATTATATTTACCTCTGGCCAAAGAACTTCTATTCAGCTTATCATGAAGACTTTGACCACTTATGAACAGGTGTCTAACCAGCTTATTAATCGAGACAAGAGCCACTTCATGCTCCATGTTGACTCTCCTCAAGGCATTGCTGAAATGCTTAAGGAGGAAGCTGGTTTTACACAGAAGGACAACCCAATTAACTACCTGGGATGTCCTCTGTATATAGGGGGCCAGAGAAATATCTACTACTCTCATCTGGTGGATAAGATAGCTAAAAGGATTAGTGGGTGGCAAGCTACGATGTTGAACTTTGGAGGCAGATTAACTATAGTGAAACATGTCCTCCACTCCATTCCCATTCACACCATGGCTGCTATTTCCCCTCCTAAAACCACCCTTCACTATATCAAAAGGCTTACTGCTGATTTGTTCTGGGGAAGAGAAAAAGATAAGAAAAAGTACCACTGGGCTTCCTGGGAAAATATCACTTTTCCTTATGATGAAGGGGGTCTGGGGGTAAGACACCTCAATGATATTTGCAATTCCCTCCAATATAAACAGTGGTGGCACTTTAGAAGTACTAATTCCCTATGGGGGCAATTCCTCAAGGCCAAGTATTGTCATAGAGCTAATCCTGTTGTTAAGAAGTGGGATACGGGTCAATCACTGGTCTGGAAATACATGAGCAATAATAAATCTCAGGTTGAAGAACATATCATATGGAAGATTAATTCTGGTACGTGCAGCTTTTGGTGGGATAATTGGCTAGGGGAAGGCCCTCTTGCTCACCATACCAATGAAAGCAATCGACTCAACAACAACACTATCTCTCAATACATGCTTAATGGAGGGTGGAATGAAACAATGGTAAGACAACATGCTCCTCCTTTGATGATCCCAAAGATTTTGAGTATACAATTTCAGTTCCAAGAAGGTGTTGCAGACCAACCTATCTGGAAACTTACTGATAATGGGAAATTCACGTGTGCTTCTACATGGGAGAATATCATAACCAAAAGACCCAAAATTAAGCTGTACAGTTATATATGGCACAGACACATTCCCTTCAAGGTTTCATTTTTATTATGGAGAGCATTGAGAAGGAAATTGCCTACTAATGACAAAACAACTACATTTGGAGTCCCTCTTGTTAAGTGTTCATGTTGTATCAAGGCTGGCTGGGATACAATTGATCACATATTTGTAACGGGACACTTCGCTAATCACTTTTGGCAATATCATTAAGATATTTTGGGAGTTAGGCATGACAAGATCCCTTTGAATAATCTGATCACGAGATGGTGGACCATTGAGCATACAAAGGAAGTTCAAAAACTCCTATATCATACAATGCCTATTATCATCAGCTGGAACCTTTGGAAGAACGGGTGCTCAGCTAAATATGGAGGGAAACAATCGAGCAGTGCAAGAACCAAGTTCATGATCTTCAAAGACACTTCAATGCTTCTTAATACTGTTTTTCCTTATCTGCAATGGCCTAATTCCTGGCCTGAAATGATTAGCTACGTGCAGCAGTGCTCCCAGGAAATAGGAGTCAGGCCGGTCATCTGGAATAAACCTCCTGTTAATTATTGCAAATTGAACACGGATGGGAGTGCTTTAGCTAACCCTGGCAGCATAGGAGGGGGTGGCATTCTGAGGGATCAGGCAGGGAATATAATTTTTGCTTTCACAGTACCACTAGGTACAGGTTTCAACAATCAGGCAGAGGTCCAAGCAACAGTTTTTGGATTAAATTGGTGCTATCAACATGGCTATAGGAAGATCGTGTTGGAAGTGGACTCGGAACTCATTACTCGTTGGATAAACTTCAATATCAAGCCTCCCTAGAAGCTTCAAGAATACGTTAAGGAGCTGCAACTTCTCATTCAACAGATGGAATCAGTTCAATGCTTGCATACTTATAGGGAAGCCAACACTACTGTTGATTTTTTAGCCAAACTAAGCCACAAGAAAGACATTCCTCAATATTTTTACACTCTTAGCCAACTTCCTGTTCCAATTAAAGGGAACTACTTATTGGAGAAGATGGGCATGATCAACTTCAGAAGAAGGAAGCTGAAAAGAGTCAAAAAGCCTCCTTGAATTTAATTCAGTCTTTCCAATTTGACTATGGCTAGAATAGGTATAGTTTCTTTGAATAGGCTCCTTTTATTTTTCTTTCTCCTTATCTTGTAAGGGGAGAGTCTCCCTGGTTTACGCTTTCCTAGTTACTTTGTATGGAGAGGAGTCCTCTTCTTAGGTACTTAGTGCTAGGTTTTTTTATCTCCTTGTAGTACGGGGATGAGTTGATTATCCTTAGTAGGAAAGTCAATTTTGACCCACCATAGGATCGGAGGTAAGGTTTATGTCCCCCTCCTTGTACTTATTTGTTTTTATTTATGCTAAGGCCTGGGGGTGTTGCTAAGCCCCTGACCCCCACCCAAGGGTCGTTCAAATAAAAAAAAATCTATAACCCTATACCTAAAAATACACAAAATCTATAAGCCATAAATCCTAAACCTAAAAAACACCTAAGAAATAGTTAACCCCTAAATATAAAATATTAGAAGCTCTAAACCCTATAAAGCCCTAAATTGTATATGATAAATCTTTAAAAATACAAAAAAAACCTAAGCCCTAAACTCTAAACCTATAAAATCCTGAAAAACCCGGACTTAAAAAATCCTAAAAACCTAGATAAACCCGTTAACCTAAATCCCTAAACCTACAAAAAAACCCTAAGCCTTAAACCCTAAATCCTATAAAAACCTAAAAGGAACCCTAAAATCCATTTAAAACACCTACAAAATCCTAAGCTTTAAATCCTAAAAATCCATAAACCCTAAACCTATAAAAAAAAAAATTGAAGCCCAAAATTCAATTATCCCTAAAAAACACTTAACCCACACACTAAAAAACCCAAAACCCCCTAAATCTACAAAACTCCAAGCTCTAAGCCCTATAAATCCCTAAATTGTATATGCTAAACCCTAAGAAACACAAAAAGACCCTAATCCCTAAACTCTAAACCTATAAAACCCTAAAAAAAAATTAACCTAAATAAGCCAAAGACCTAAACCCTAAAAACCTATATAAAACCCTTAACCTAAAACCTTAAGCATAAAAAAATCCCTAAGCCCTAAACCGTAAACCCTAACCTGAAACCATAAATCATAAACCTAAAACACTAAGAAACTATAAACGCTAAACATTACGAAACTCTAAATCCTATAAACCCTAAAATAAGCCCTAAAACCATTTAAAAACCCTACAATACCCTAAGCTCTAAATCCCAAATCCTAAAAATATGTAAACCCTATTCCTAAAAAACCCAAAAAAAAAAAGCACTAAGCTCTAAACCTTAAACCCTAAAAAACCCTAAGAAACACTTAACCGTCAAAAACCCTAAAAAATTCGAAAAGAATCCAAAAATCCCTAAACCTAAAAAACACCAAGTTCTAAACCCTATAAAGCCCTAAATCGTATATGCTAAACCCTGAAAAACATAAAAAAAAAAATCCCTAAGCCCTAAACCTATAAAACCCTAAAAACCCTTAACCTAAAAAACCCCAAGCCCTAAACCCTAAAAACCTGAATAAAACCCTTAATCTAAACCCTAAACCTAAAAAACCCCAAGCCCTAAACCCTAAAAACCTAGATAAAACCCTTAATCTAAACCCTAAACCTAAAAAACCATAAGCCTCAAG
The DNA here is from genome assembly GCF_900185275.1 of Solanum verrucosum. Taxonomy (NCBI): domain Eukaryota; kingdom Viridiplantae; phylum Streptophyta; class Magnoliopsida; order Solanales; family Solanaceae; genus Solanum; species Solanum verrucosum. The sequence continues at coordinate 58,846 of NW_026019686.1, forward strand.
CCCTAAACCCTAACCTAAAACCATTATCCTAAACCTAAAACCCTACGAAACCCTAAACTTTAAGAAACTCTATATCCCATACACCCTAAAATAAACCCTAAAAACCATTTAAAATGCTTAAAACCCTAAACCTTAAAAAAACCTAAGCCCTAAACCATAAACCCTAAGAAACACTTAACCCTTAAAAACACAAAAAACCCTACACTAAAAAAACTCTAAGCTCTAAACTCTATAAAGTAGTAAATCTTATATTTTAAACCTTAAAGAACACAAAAAATCCCTAATCCCTAAACCCTAAACCTATAAAACCCTAAAAAATATTAATCTAAAAAACCCAAAGCCCTAAACCCTAAAACCTAGATAAAACCCTTAACCTAAAATCCCAAACCTAAAATAACTATAAACCCTAAACCCTAACCTAAAACCATAAATCCTAAACCTACAACCCTAAGAAACCCTAAACCCTAAACCTTATAAACTCTAAAATAAACCCTAAAACCATTCAAAACCCCTACAAAACCCTAAGCTCTAAACCCTAAATCCTAAAAATAGGTAAACCCTAAACCTAAAAAACATTAAAAAAAAATTGAACCTTAAAAAAACACTAAGAGATACTTAATCCATAAAAGCCTTAAAAATCAAGAAACGCCTAAACTTAAAATACTCTAAGCTCTAAACCCTATAAAGCCATAAATCCTATATGCTAAACCCTAAAAAACACAAGAAAAAACCCTTAGCCCTAAACCCTAAATCTATAAAACCCTAAAAAAACCTTAATGCAATAAACCCAAAGCCCTAAACCTAAAACACTACATAAAGCCGTTAACCTAAAACCCTAAACCTAAAACCCTAAACCTAAAACCCAGAAAAACCCTAAACCTTAAACCATAAGAAACCCAAAATCCCATAAACCCTAAAACCCATTTTAAAAGCCCTACAAAACCTTAATCTCTCAACCCTAAATCCAAAAAATCTATAATCCTAAACCAAACAACCACAAAAAACCATATGCCATAAACCTTAGAACCTTTAAAAACCCTAAGAAACACTTAAACCATAAAAACTATAAAAAAAATATATATAAAAAAAAAAAAACCCAAAAACCCCAATATATAAAACAGTATAGGCTCTAAACCCTATAAAACCCTAAATCGTATAAGCAAAATCCTAAAAATAAACATACAAACCCAAAGCCCAAAACCCTAAACCAATAAAACCCTGAAAAACCTTAACTCAAGAAACCCTAAAAACCTAGATATATAAAACCCTTATCCTAAATCCCGAAACCTCAAAAAACCCTAAGCCCTAAACCATAAACCCTAAATCCTAACCTAAAACCGTAAATTCTAATCCTAAAACCCTAAGAAACCCTAAACCATAAACCTTTAGACACCCAACATCCAATAATCCCTTAAAATACCCTAAAAACCATTTAAAACCCCTACAAAACTCTAAGCTCTAAACCTTAAATCCAAAAAATCTGTAAACCCTAAACCTAAAAACACAAAAAAATCTAAGCCCTAAACCCTAAATTCTAAAAAATCCTAAGAAACTCTTAACCCTTAAAAAAACTCTAAGCTCTAAAACCTATAAAGCCCCAAATCGTATATGCTAAAACCCTAAGAAACCCTAAATCCTATAAACCTTAAAATAAACCCTAAAAACCAATTAAAAACCCCTAAGCTCTTAACCCTAAATCCTAAAAATCTGTGAACCCTAAACCTAAAAAAACACAAAAAAACACGCTAAACCCTAAACCCTAAACCCTAAAAAATCTTAAGAAACACTTTAACCTTAAAAACCCTACAAAACACTAAAAAACCCCAAAACCACTAAAAACTCCAAGCTCTAAACCTTATGAAGCCCTAAATTGTATATGTGTAACCCTAAAACACAATAAAAAACCCTAAGCCCTAAACCCTAAAACCCTAAAAATCTTAATCCAAAAAACCCTAATCCCTAAACCCTAATAACTAGATAAAAACAATAACCTAAAACCATAAACCTAAAAAATCCCTAAGCTATTAACCCTAAACCCTAACCTAAAACCCTATTTCTTAAACCTAAAACCCTAAGAAACCCTTAACCCTAAACCTTAAGAAACCCTAAGTCCTATAAACCCTGAAATAAACACTAAAAACCATTTAAATTCTAAAATCCCTTAACCCAAAAAACCCAAAGCCCAAAAACCTAAAAAACCCCCCTAAATTCTAAACCCAAAACCCTAAGAAACCCTAAACCTTAAACCTTAAGAAACCCTAAATCCTATAGACCCTAAAATAAACCCTAAAACCCCTACAAAACCTTAGCTCTAAACCCTAAAATCCTAAAAATATGTAGCCCTAAACCTAAAAAACACAAAAAAAACCTAAGCCATAAACCCTAAACCCTAAGAAACACTTAACCCTAAACCCTAAAAAACCCTAAAACCCCCAAACCTAAAATCTCTAAGATCTAAACCCTATAAACCTTAGTCCCTAAACCTTAAACACTAAAAAAAAACCCTAGGCCCTAAACCTTAAACACTAAAAAAAACCTAAGAAACACTTAACCCTGACTAACCCAAAACCCCTAAACCTAAAAAAAGTCTAAGCCCTAAACCCTTTTAAGCCCTAAATCGTATATGCTAAACCCTAAAAAATCCAAGAAAAACCCTAAGCCCTAAACCCTAGACCTATAAAACCCTAAAAAACCTAAACCTAAAAAACCCAAACCTTTAACCTAAACCTAAAACCCTAAGAAACCCTAAACCCTAAGCTTAAGAACCCTGAATCCTATAAAACATAAAATAAACCTCAAATCCATTTAAAAGTCCTACACAATCCTAAGCTCTAGACACTGAATCCTAAAAAAAACATAAAAAACCCAAACCCCTAAACTCTAAAAACCCTAAGAAACATTTAACCCTTAAAACCCCAAAAACCCCTAAACTTAAAAAACTCTAAGCTCTAAACCCTATAAAGCCCTAAATCGTATATGCTAAACCCAAAAAAACATACACAAAAAACCCAAAGCCCTAAACCCTAAATCTATAAAATCCTAAAAAACTTACACAAAAAACCCAAAGCCCTAAACCCTAAATCTATAAAATCCTAAAAATCCTTAACACAAAAAATCCCAAAGCCCAAAACCTAAACACTCCCTAAATTCTAAGCCTAAAACCCTAAGAAACCCTAAACCTTAAACCTTAAGAAACCCTAAAATAAACCTTAAAACCCCTACAAAACCCTTAGCTCTAAACCCTAAATCCTAAAAATCCGTAACCCTAAACATAAAAAACACAAAAAAAAAAACTTACCCCATAAACCCTCAACCCTAAAAACCACATATCTAAAATCTCTAAGATCTAATCCCTATAAAACCCTAATTAATTGTATATTCTAAAGTTTTAAAAACAAAAAAAACCCTAAACTCTAAACTCTAAACCTATAAAACCCTAAAAAAACATTAACCTAAAAAAACCCAAAGCCCTAAACCCTAAAAACCTAGATAAGACCCTAAACCTAAACCCTAAACCCTAACCTAAAACCCTAAACCCTAAACCCTAACCTAAAACCCTAAACCCTAAACCTAAAACCCTGAGAAACCCTAATCCCTAGACCTTAAGAAACCCTAAATCCTATAAACCCTAAAACAACCCCTAAAAACATTCAAAACCCCTACAAAACCCTAAGCTCTAAACCTTAAATCTTAAAGATTCGTGAACCCTCAACCTAAAAATCACAAAAAAAATCCTAAGCCTTGAACCCTAAACCCTAAGAAACCTTAAACCTTAAATCTGATAAACCCTAAAATAAACCCTAAGAAACACTTAACCCTTAAAACCCCAAAAATCCCTAAACCAAAAAAACTCTAACCTCTAACCCTATAAAGCCCTAAATCATATATGCTAACCCCTAAAAACACAAAAAAAAACCTAAATCCTAAACCTAAAACCCTAAGAAACCCTAAATCTTATAAACCTTAAGAAACCCTAAATCTTATAAACCCTAAAAACCATTTAAAATCCCTACAAAACCCAAAGCTCTAAACCTTAAATCCTAAAAATGCGTAAACCCTAAACCTAAAAACACACAAAAAAAAACCCTAAGCCTTAAACTCTAAATCCTAATAATCTGTAATTCTATACCTAAAAACACACAAAAAAAAACTATAAGCCATAAATCATAAAACCCTAAGAAATAGTTAACCCTTAAAAACCCTAAATAAACACCAAAATCCCCTAAATATAAAATATTAGAAGCTCTAAACCCTATAAAGCCCTAAATTGTATATGCTAAATCCTAAAAAAACAAAAAAAAACCTAAGCCCTAAACTCTAAACCTATAGAATCCTGAAAAAACGTAAAATTTAAAAACCCTAAAAACCTAGATAAACTCGTTAACCTAAATCCCTAAACTTACAAAAAAACCCTAAGCCTTAAACCCTAAACCCTAACCCAAACCCAGAATTCTAAACCCAAAAACCCTAAGAACCGCTAAACCTTAAACTTTTAGAAACCCAAAATCCTATAATCCCTAAAAAACCCTAAAAACCAATTTAAAACCCCTAGAAAAACCCTAAGCTTCTAAACCTTAAATCCTAAAAATCCATAAACCCCTAAATCTAAAAAATACAAAAAAAACCTAGGCCCTAAACCTTAAACACTAAAAAAACCGTAAGAAAAACTTAACCCTCAAAAAACCCAAAAACCCCTCAACCTAAAAAAAATTCTAAGCTTTAAACCCTATTAAGCCCTAAATTGTATATGCTAAACCCTAAAGAATCCAAGAAAAACCCTAAGCCCTAAAAACCTAAACCAATAAAACCCTAAACCTAAAAAACCCAAACCTTTATCCTAAAACCTAAAACATAAGAAACCCTAAACCCTAAACCTTAAGAACCCTAAATCCTATATAACCTAAAATAAACCTTAAAATCAATCAAAAGACCTACAAAATTCTAAGCTCTAGACACTAAATTCTAAAATCTGTAAACCCTAGACCTAAAAACACACAAAAAAACCCTAAGCCCTAAACTCTGAAAAACCCTAAGAAAACACTTAACCCCTAAACACCCTAAAACCACTAAAACCCCTAAAACCTAAAAAAACTCAAAGCCTAAACCATATTAAGCCCTAAATCGTATATGCTAAACCCTAAAATATCCAAGAAAACCCCTAGGCCATAAAACCTATAAAACCCCTAAAAAACCCAAAATACCAAACCCAAAACCCTATCCAAACCTAAAAGCCTAAGAAACCCAAATCCTATAAAACCTAAAAGGAACCCTAAAATCCATTTAAAACCCCTACAAAAATTCTAAGTATAAATCCTATATCCTAAAAATCCGTAAACCCTAAAACCTAAAAAATACTAAAAAAAACTTGAAGACCTAAATTCAATAAACCCTAAGAAACACTTAACCTACACACCCTAAAAAAACCCATAATTCCCTAAACCAAAAAATTCCAAGCTCTAAACCCTATAAAGCCCTAAATCATATAGGCCAAATCCTAAGAAACACAAAAAGACCCTAATCCCTAAGCTCTAAACCTATAAAACCCTAAAAAAAAACCTTAAGATAAATAACCCAAAGCCCTAAACCCTAAAAATCTAGATCTTAACCTAAAACCTTAAGCATAAAAAATCCCTAAGCCCTAAACCGTAAACCCTAACCTGAAACCCTAAATCATAAACCTAAAACACTAAGAAACCGTAAAACCTAAACATTAAGAAACTCTAAATCCTATAAACCCAAAAATAAACCCTAAAACCATTTAAAACTCCTACAATACCCTAAGCTCTAAATCCTAATTCTTAAAAATATGTAAACCCTATACCTAAAAACCCCAAAAAAAAAAACTAAGCCCTAAACCTTAAACCCTAAAAAAACCCTAAGAAACACTTAACCCTCAAAAACCCTAAAACATCCAAAGAAATCCAAAACCCCTAAACCTAAAAAACACTAAGATCTAAACCCTATAAAGCCCTAAATCGTATATGTTAAACCCTAAAAACACAAAAAAACCCTAAGCCCTA
>NW_026019686.1:64965-156937 GCF_900185275.1 Solanum verrucosum
GTTGAAGTACTGTCCAGGATGCTGAATAAGTTGTACTTGAACCAGAATTATCAAGGTTTTCACATGGAACCTAGAGGTCCTCAGATAAACCATCTTAGCTTTGCGGATGATGTTATTATATTTACCTCTGGCCAAAGAACTTCTAATTCAGCTTATCATGAAGACTTGACCACTTATGAACAGGTGTCTAACCAGCTTATTAATCGAGACAAGAGCCACTTCATGCTCCATGTTGACTCTCCTCAAGGCATTGCTGAAATGCTTAAGGAGGAAGCTGGTTTTAGACAGAAGGACAACCCAATTAACTACCTGGGATGTCCTCTGTATATAGGGGGCCAGAGAATTATCTACTACTCTCATCTGGTGGATAAGATAGCTAAAAGGATTAGTGGGTGGCAAGCTACGATGTTGAACTTTGGAGGCAGATTAACTATAGTGAAACATGTCTCCACTCCATTCCCATTCACACCATGGCTGCTATTTCCCCTCCTAAAACCACCCTTCACTATATCAAAAGGCTTACTGCTGATTTGTTCTGGGAAGAGAAAAAGATAAGAAAAAGTACCACTGGGCTTCCTGGGAAAATATCACTTTTCCTTATGATGAAGGGGGTCTGGGGTAAGACACCTCAATGATATTTGCAATTCCCTCCAATATAAACAGTGGTGGCACTTTAGAAGTACTAATTCCCTATGGGGGCAATTCCTCAAGGCCAAGTATTGTCAAGAGCTAATCCTGTTGTTAAGAAGTGGGATACGGTCAATCACTGGTCTGGAAATACATGAGCAATAATAAATCTCAGGTTGAAGAACATATCATATGGAAGATTAATTCTGGTACGTGCAGCTTTTGGTGGGATAATTGGCTAGGGGAAGGCCCCCTTGCTCACCATACCAATGAAAGCAATCGACTCAACAACAACACTATCTCTCAATACATGCTTAATGGAGGGTGGAATGAAACAATGGTAAGACAACATGCTCCTCCTTTGATGATCCCAAAGATTTTGAGTATACAATTTCAGTTCCAAGAAGGTGTTGCAGACCAACCTATCTGGAAACTTACTGATAATGGGAAATTCACGTGTGCTTCTACATGGGAGAATATCATAACCAAAAGACCCAAAATTAAGCTGTACATTATATATGGCACAGACACATTCCCTTCAAGGTTTCATTTTTTTATGGAGAGCATTGAGAAGGAAATTGCCTACTAATGACAAAACAACTACATTTGGAGTCCCTCTTGTTAAGTGTTCATGTTGTATCAAGGCTGGCTGGGATACAATTGATCACATATTTGTAACGGGACACTTCGCTAATCACTTTTGGCAATATCATTAAGATATTTTGGGAGTTAGGCATGACAAGATCCCTTTGAATAATCTGATCACGAGATGGTGGACCATTGAGCATACAAAGGAAGTTCAAAAACTCCTATATCATACAATGCCTATTATCATCAGCTGGAACCTTTGGAAGAACGGGTGCTCAGCTAAATATGGAGGGAAACAATCGAGCAGTGCAAGAACCAAGTTCATGATCTTCAAAGACACTTCAATGCTTCTTAATACTGTTTTTCCTTATCTGCAATGGCCTAATTCCTGGCCTGAAATGATTAGCTACGTGCAGCAGTGCTCCCAGGAAATAGGAGTCAGGCCGGTCATCTGGAATAAACCTCCTGTTAATTATTGCAAATTGAACACGGATGGGAGTGCTTTAGCTAACCCTGGCAGCATAGGAGGGGGTGGCATTCTGAGGGATCAGGCAGGAATATAATTTTTGCTTTCACAGTACCACTAGTACAGGTTTCAACAATCAGGCAGAGGTCCAAGCAACAGTTTTTGGATTAAATTGGTGCTATCAACATGGCTATAGGAAGATCGTGTTGGAAGTGGATCGGAACTCATTACTCGTTGGATAAACTTCAATATCAAGCCTCCCTAGAAGCTTCAAGAATACGTTAAGGAGCTGCAACTTCTCATTCAACAGATGGAATCAGTTCAATGCTTGCATACTTATAGGGAAGCCAACACTACTGTTGATTTTTTAGCCAAACTAAGCCACAAGAAAGACATTCCTCAATATTTTTACACTCTTAGCCAACTTCCTGTTCCAATTAAAGGGAACTACTTATTGGAGAAGATGGGCATGATCAACTTCAGAAGAAGAAGCTGAAAAGAGTCAAAAAGCCTCCTTGAATTTAATTCAGTCTTTCCAATTTGACTATGGCTAGAATAGGTATAGTTTCTTTGAATAGGCTCCTTTTATTTTTCTTTCTCCTTATCTTGTAAGGGGAGAGTCTCCCTGGTTTACGCTTTCCTAGTTACTTTGTATGGAGAGGAGTCCTCTTCTTAGGTACTTAGTGCTAGGTTTTTTTATCTCCTTGTAGTACGGGGATGAGTTGATTATCCTTAGTAGGAAAGTCAATTTTGACCCACCATAGGATCGGAGGTAAGGTTTATGTCCCCCTCCTTGTACTTATTTGTTTTTATTTATGCTAAGGCCTGGGGTGTTGCTAAGCCCCTGACCCCCACCCAAGGGTCGTTCAAATAAAAAAAATCTATAACCCTATACCTAAAAATACACAAAAATCTATAAGCCATAAATGCTAAACCTAAAAAACCCCTAAGAAATAGTTAACCCTTAAAACCCCTAAAAAACCAAAAACCCCTAAATATAAAATATTAGAAGCTCTAAACCCTATAAAGCCCTAAATTGTATATGCTAAATTCTAAAAAATACAAAAAAAAACCTAAGCCCTACACTCTAAACCTATAAAACCCTGAAAAACCCCGACTTAAAAAATCCTAAAAACCTAGATAAACTCGTTAGCCTAAATCCCTAAACCTACAAAAAAAAACCCTAAGCCTTCAACCCTAAATCCTACAAAAACCTAAAAGGAACCCTAAAATCTATTTAAAACCCCTACAAAATCCTAAGAATCCATAAATCCTAAACCTAAAAAAGACAAAAAAAAAAAAAATTGAAACCCAAAATTCAATCAACCCTAAAAAACACTTCACCCCTACACACCCTAAAAAACCCAAAAGCCCCTAAATCAAAAAAACTCGAAGCTCTAAACCCAATGAAACCCTAAATTGTATATGCTAAACCCTAAGAAACACAAAAAGACCCTAAGCCCTAAACTCTAAACCTATAAAACCCTAAAAAAACTTTAACCTAAATAAGCCAAAGACCTAAACCCTAAAAACCTATATAAAACCCTTAACCTAAAACCTTAAGCATAAAAAATCCCTAAGCCCTAAACCGTAAACCCTAACCTGAAACCCTAAATCATAAACCTAAAACCTAAGAAACTATAAACGCTAAACATGAAGAAACTCTAAATCCTATAAATCCCAAAATAAACCCTAAAACCATTTAAAAACCTACAATACCCTAAGCTCTAAATCCTAAATGCTAAAAATATGTAAACCCTATTCCTAAAAAACCCCAAAAAAAAGCCATAAGCCCTAAACCTTAAACCCTAAAAAACCCTAAGAAACACTTAACCCTCAAAAACCGTAAGAAATCCAAAAAGAATCCAAAAACCCCTAAACCTAAAAAAACACTAAGTTCTAAACCCTATAAAGCCCTAAATCGTATATGCTAAACCCTAAAAACATAAAAAAAAATCCCTAAGCCCTAAACCTATAAAACCTAAAAAAAAAAAACCCAACCCTAAACCAAAAACCTAAAAAACCAATTAACCCTAACCTAAAAAACCCAAGCCCTAAACCCTAAAAACCTGATAAAACCCTTAATCTAAACCCTAAACCTAAAAAACCATAAGCCTCAAACCCTAAACCCTAACCTAAAACCGTATCTTAAACCTAAAACCCTACGAAACCCTAAACTTTAAGAAACTCTATATCCCATACACCCTAAAATAAACCCTAAAAACCATTTAAAATGCTTAAAACCCTAAACCTTAAAAAAAACCTAAGCCCTAAACCATAAACCCTAAGAAACACTTAACCCTTAAAAACACAAAAAACCCTACACTAAAAAAACTCTAAGCTCTAAACTCTATAAAGTAGTAAATCTTATATTTTAAACCTTAAAGAACACAAAAAATCCCTAATCCCTAAACCCTAAACCTATAAAACCCTAAAAAATATTAATCTAAAAAACCCAAAGCCCTAAACCCTAAAACCTAGATAAAACCCTTAACCTAAAATCCCAAACCTAAAATAACTATAAACCCTAAACCCTAACCTAAAACCATAAATCCTAAACCTACAACCCTAAGAAACCCTAAACCCTAAACCTTATAAACTCTAAAATAAACCCTAAAACCATTCAAAACCCCTACAAAACCCTAAGCTCTAAACCCTAAATCCTAAAAATAGGTAAACCCTAAACCTAAAAAACATTAAAAAAAAATTGAACCTTAAAAAAACACTAAGAGATACTTAATCCATAAAAGCCTTAAAAATCAAGAAACGCCTAAACTTAAAATACTCTAAGCTCTAAACCCTATAAAGCCATAAATCCTATATGCTAAACCCTAAAAAACACAAGAAAAAACCCTTAGCCCTAAACCCTAAATCTATAAAACCCTAAAAAAACCTTAATGCAATAAACCCAAAGCCCTAAACCTAAAACACTACATAAAGCCGTTAACCTAAAACCCTAAACCTAAAACCCTAAACCTAAAACCCAGAAAAACCCTAAACCTTAAACCATAAGAAACCCAAAATCCCATAAACCCTAAAACCCATTTAAAAGCCCTACAAAACCTTAATCTCTCAACCCTAAATCCAAAAAATCTATAATCCTAAACCAAACAACCACAAAAAACCATATGCCATAAACCTTAGAACCTTTAAAACCCTAAGAAACACTTAAACCATAAAAACTATAAAAAAAATATATATAAAAAAAAAAAAAACCCAAAAACCCCAATATATAAAACAGTATAGGCTCTAAACCCTATAAAACCCTAAATCGTATAAGCAAAATCCTAAAATAAACATACAAACCCAAAGCCCAAAACCCTAAACCAATAAAACCCTGAAAACCTTAACTCAAGAAACCCTAAAAACCTAGATATATAAAACCCTTATCCTAAATCCCGAAACCTCAAAAAACCCTAAGCCCTAAACCATAAACCCTAAATCCTAACCTAAAACCGTAAATTCTAATCCTAAAACCCTAAGAAACCCTAAACCATAAACCTTTAGACACCCAACATCCAATAATCCCTTAAAATACCCTAAAAACCATTTAAAACCCCTACAAAACTCTAAGCTCTAAACCTTAAATCCAAAAAATCTGTAAACCCTAAACCTAAAAACACAAAAAAATCTAAGCCCTAAACCCTAAATTCTAAAAAAATCCTAAGAAACTCTTAACCCTTAAAAAAACTCTAAGCTCTAAAACCTATAAAGCCCCAAATCGTATATGCTAAAACCCTAAGAAACCCTAAATCCTATAAACCTTAAAATAAACCCTAAAACCAATTAAAACCCTAAGCTCTTAACCCTAAATCCTAAAAATCTGTGAACCCTAAACCTAAAAAACACAAAAAACACGCTAAACCCTAAACCCTAAACCCTAAAAAATCTTAAGAAACACTTTAACCTTAAAAACCCTACAAAACACTAAAAAACCCAAAACCACTAAAAACTCCAAGCTCTAAACCTTATGAAGCCCTAAATTGTATATGTGTAACCCTAAAACACAATAAAAAACCCTAAGCCCTAAACCCTAAAACCCTAAAAATCTTAATCCAAAAAACCCTAATCCCTAAACCCTAATAACTAGATAAAAACAATAACCTAAAACCATAAACCTAAAAAATCCCTAAGCTATTAACCCTAAACCCTAACCTAAAACCCTATTTCTTAAACCTAAAACCCTAAGAAACCCTTAACCCTAAACCTTAAGAAACCCTAAGTCCTATAAACCCTGAAATAAACACTAAAAACCATTTAAATTCTAAAATCCCTTAACCCAAAAACCCAAAGCCCAAAACCTAAAAACCCCCCTAAATTCTAAACCCAAAACCCTAAGAAACCCTAAACCTTAAACCTTAAGAAACCCTAAATCCTATAGACCCTAAAATAAACCCTAAAACCCCTACAAAACCTTAGCTCTAAACCCTAAATCCTAAAAATATGTAGCCCTAAACCTAAAAAACACAAAAAAAACCTAAGCCATAAACCCTAAACCCTAAGAAACACTTAACCCTAAACCCTAAAAACCCTAAAACCCCCAAACCTAAAATCTCTAAGATCTAAACCCTATAAACCTTAGTCCCTAAACCTTAAACACTAAAAAAAAACCCTAGGCCCTAAACCTTAAACACTAAAAAAAACCTAAGAAACACTTAACCCTGACTAACCCAAAACCCCTAAACCTAAAAAAAGTCTAAGCCCTAAACCCTTTTAAGCCCTAAATCGTATATGCTAAACCCTAAAAAATCCAAGAAAAACCCTAAGCCCTAAACCCTAGACCTATAAAACCCTAAAAAACCTAAACCTAAAAAACCCAAACCTTTAACCTAAACCTAAAACCCTAAGAAACCCTAAACCCTAAGCTTAAGAACCCTGAATCCTATAAAACATAAAATAAACCTCAAATCCATTTAAAAGTCCTACACAATCCTAAGCTCTAGACACTGAATCCTAAAAAAACATAAAAAACCCAAACCCCTAAACTCTAAAAACCCTAAGAAACATTTAACCCTTAAAACCCCAAAAACCCCTAAACTTAAAAAACTCTAAGCTCTAAACCCTATAAAGCCCTAAATCGTATATGCTAAACCCAAAAAAACATACACAAAAAAACCCAAAGCCCTAAACCCTAAATCTATAAAATCCTAAAAAACTTACACAAAAAACCCAAAGCCCTAAACCCTAAATCTATAAAATCCTAAAAATCCTTAACACAAAAATCCCAAAGCCCAAAACCTAAACACTCCCTAAATTCTAAGCCTAAAACCCTAAGAAACCCTAAACCTTAAACCTTAAGAAACCCTAAAATAAACCTTAAAACCCCTACAAAACCCTTAGCTCTAAACCCTAAATCCTAAAAATCCGTAACCCTAAACATAAAAAACACAAAAAAAAAAACTTACCCCATAAACCCTCAACCCTAAAAACCACATATCTAAAATCTCTAAGATCTAATCCCTATAAAACCCTAATTAATTGTATATTCTAAAGTTTTAAAAACAAAAAAACCCTAAACTCTAAACTCTAAACCTATAAAACCCTAAAAAAACATTAACCTAAAAAACCCAAAGCCCTAAACCCTAAAAACCTAGATAAGACCCTAAACCTAAACCCTAACCCTAACCTAAAACCCTAAACCCTAAACCCTAACCTAAAACCCTAAACCCTAAACCTAAAACCCTGAGAAACCCTAATCCCTAGACCTTAAGAAACCCTAAATCCTATAAACCCTAAAACAACCCCTAAAAACATTCAAAACCCCTACAAAACCCTAAGCTCTAAACCTTAAATCTTAAAGATTCGTGAACCCTCAACCTAAAAATCACAAAAAAATCCTAAGCCTTGAACCCTAAACCCTAAGAAACCTTAAACCTTAAATCTGATAAACCCTAAAATAAACCCTAAGAAACACTTAACCCTTAAAACCCCAAAATCCCTAAACCAAAAAAACTCTAACCTCTAACCCTATAAAGCCCTAAATCATATATGCTAACCCCTAAAAACACAAAAAAAAACCTAAATCCTAAACCTAAAACCCTAAGAAACCCTAAATCTTATAAACCTTAAGAAACCCTAAATCTTATAAACCCTAAAAACCATTTAAAATCCCTACAAAACCCAAAGCTCTAAACCTTAAATCCTAAAAATGCGTAAACCCTAAACCTAAAAACACACAAAAAAACCCTAAGCCTTAAACTCTAAATCCTAATAATCTGTAATTCTATACCTAAAAACACACAAAAAAAACTATAAGCCATAAATCATAAACCCTAAGAAATAGTTAACCCTTAAAAACCCTAAATAAACACCAAAATCCCCTAAATATAAAATATTAGAAGCTCTAAACCCTATAAAGCCCTAAATTGTATATGCTAAATCCTAAAAAAACACAAAAAAAAACCTAAGCCCTAAACTCTAAACCTATAGAATCCTGAAAAACGTAAAATTTAAAAAACCCTAAAAACCTAGATAAACTCGTTAACCTAAATCCCTAAACTTACAAAAAACCCTAAGCCTTAAACCCTAAACCCTAACCCAAACCCAGAATTCTAAACCAAAACCCTAAGAACCGCTAAACCTTAAACTTTTAGAAACCCAAAATCCTATAATCCCTAAAAAACCCTAAAAACCATTTAAAACCCCTAAAAACCCTAAGCTCTAAACCTTAAATCCTAAAAATCCATAAACCCTAAATCTAAAAAATACAAAAAAAACCTAGGCCCTAAACCTTAAACACTAAAAAACCGTAAGAAAAACTTAACCCTCAAAAACCCAAAACCCCTCAACCTAAAAAAATTCTAAGCTTTAAACCCTATTAAGCCCTAAATGTATATGCTAAACCCTAAAGAATCAAAGAAAAACCCTAAGCCCTAAAACCTAAACCAATAAAACCCTAAACCTAAAAAACCCAAACCTTTATCCTAAACCTAAAACCATAAGAAACCCTAAACCCTAAACCTTAAGAACCCTAAATCCTATATAACTAAAATAAACCCTAAAATCAATCAAAAGACCTACAAAATTCTAAGCTCTAGACACTAAATTCTAAAAATCTGTAAACCCTAAACCTAAAAAACACAAAAAACCCTAAGCCCTAAACTCTGAAAAACCCTAAGAAACACTTAACCCCTACACACCCTAAAAACCACTAAAACCCCTAAACCTAAAAAAACTCAAAGTTCTAAACCATATTAAGCCCTAAATCGTATATGCTAAACCCTAAAATATCCAAGAAAACCCCTAGGCCCTAAACCTATAAAACCCTAAAAAACCCAAACATTATCCAAAACCTAAAACCCTAAGAAACCCTAAACCGTAAACCTTAAGAAACCCAAATCCTATAAAACCTAAAAGGAACCCTAAAATCCATTTAAAACCCCTACAAAATTCTAAGTTGCAAATCCTATATCCTAAAAATCCGTAAACCCATAAACCTAAAAAATACTAAAAAAAACTTGAAGACCTAAATTCAATAAACCCTAAGAAACACTTAACCTACACACCCTAAAAAAACCCATAATTCCCTAAACCAAAAAATTCCAAGCTCTAAACCCTATAAAGCCCTAAATCATATAGCCAAATCCTAAGAAACACAAAAAGACCCTAATCCCTAAGCTCTAAACCTATAAAACCCTAAAAAAAAACTTAAGATAAATAACCCAAAGCCCTAAACCCTAAAAATCTAGATCTTAACCTAAAACCTTAAGCATAAAAAATCCCTAAGCCCTAAACCGTAAACCCTAACCTGAAACCCTAAATCATAAACCTAAAACACTAAGAAACCGTAAAACCTAAACATTAAGAAACTCTAAATCCTATAAACCCAAAAATAAACCCTAAAACCATTTAAAACTCCTACAATACCCTAAGCTCTAAATCCTAATTCTTAAAAATATGTAAACCCTATACCTAAAAACCCCAAAAAAAAAAACTAAGCCCTAAACCTTAAACCCTAAAAAACCCTAAGAAACACTTAACCCTCAAAAACCCTAAAACATCCAAAGAAATCCAAAAACCCCTAAACCTAAAAAACACTAAGATCTAAACCCTATAAAGCCCTAAATCGTATATGTTAAACCCTAAAAAACACAAAAAAACCCTAAGCCCTAAACCCTAAACCTATAAAACCCTTAACCTAAAATACCCAAAGCCCTAAACCCTAAAAACCTAGATAAAACCCTTAATCTAAACCCTAAACCTAAAAGAACCCTAAGCCTCAAACCCTAAACCATAACCTAAAACCATAAATCCTAAACATAAAACCCTACGAAACTCTAAACTTTAAGAAACTCTATTTCCAATAAACCCTAAAAATAAACCCTAAAAACCATTTAAAATGACTAAAAACCCTAAACTTTAAAAAAAACATAAGCCCTAAATCATAAACCCTAAAGAACCCTAAGAAAAACTTAACCCTTAAGAAGTCTAAAAAACACAAAAACCCCTCAACCTAAGAATCTCTAAGCTCTAAACTCTATAAAGCAGTAAATCTTATATTTTAAACCTTAAAGAACACAAAAAATCCCTAAGGCCTAAATCATAAGCCTATAAAACCCTAAAAAACATTAATCTAAAAAACCCAAAGCCCTAAACCCTAAAAACCTAGATGAAACCCTTAACCTAAAAAAACCCTAAACACTAACCAAAAACCCTAAGAAACACTAAACCCCTAAACCTTAAGAAACCTAAATACAATAAACCCTAAAAGCCATTTAAACCCCAACTAAAGACTAAACGCAAAACCGTAAATCCTTAAAATATGTAAACCTTAAACCTAAAAAACACAAAAAAACCTAAACTCTAAGAAACACTTAATCCTAAAAATCCATAAAAAACCCAAAAACACTTAAACATAAAACCCTAAATCTTAAACCTAAAACCAAAAGAAACCCTAAATCCTACAAACCCAAAAATATACCCTAAAACCATTTAAAACCACTAAAAAACCCTAACCTCTAAACCCTAAATCCTAAAAATCTATAAACCCTAAACCTGAAAACACACAAAAACCCTAGGTTGTAACCCTAAATCTTAAAAAAACCCTAAGAAACACTTAACCCTTAAAACCCTAAAAGACCCAAAAACCCCTAAACCTAAAAATCCCTAAACGTATATTCTAAACCCTAAAAAACTTACACAAAAAGCCTTAAGCCCTAAACCCAAAATCAATAAAATCATATCGGGCACAATGCAATCTTCGGGCACATGCAATATCGGGCACAATGCAATCTTCGGGATCATGCAATCTCGGGCTCAAATGCAATATCGGGCACAAATGTAATCTCGAGCACAATGTAATCTTCGGGTATAATATAGTTTTTGGGCTCTTACAATAATTGTTTGAGGGCATAAACCTTCGCCTTTTAAAAGGATTGAGTGTCATTTGTTGACGAATTCAGAATATTGTAGCTTTGACCCTTCGTCCTGTTGTAAGGAGTGGGTGCAGTTGAAATGTTGATTTGTCAGGCTTGATATGGAGTAGTTTGACTCTTTCGTCTGATTGGAAAGATGTACCAATAATTAGCGATTTATCGGGCTCAAAATAACTTGGTCCTTCATTCTGTCAGAAGGATAGTATGTCATTTGACTGGCGATTCGTCGAGCTTAATAGCAGTCAGGCGATGTTGAAGTTGTCTTTTGTATGTGTACCTGTCTTTCCTGTATTCAAAGAAAAATTGTGAGTTTAAAAATAGGGGAGGTTGATCTGCTGCGACCGGTGTGCTCCCTTTGACTCGCCATCCAGACCTTTCCGGGCATTTGCATTGAAGAAAAATGTAAAATAGACGGAGAGAGAGTTTTTTTTTGAAAAAGTTTTTGAAAATTAATTTGTAAAAATAATGTTGACTCTTTGACCATGGCACAGTTTGAGACTTTACAACATTTGACTCAGTATCAAATCCGTTATCTGATCTTTGTTGAAGGTTATAGCTTGATTGCTGTGAAATTTTTAGATCCTCTCAAAAATTCTGCCCCAGTCTTGGTTTGTGCAGAAAATGCTCATTTGAAGGAATTTTTGAGACCCTCTCAAAAATTCTGCCCCAGTTAATGATTTGTGAGAAGAAATGCTTTTTGAAGGAATTTTTAAGTTCCTCTCAAAAATTTGCCCCAGTTGCAAGATTTTGTAAGAAGAATGCTCTTTGAAGGAATTTTTGAGACCCTCTCAAAAAATTTGCCCCAGTTACACAGTCAGAAGGGAAAATGAAATTTTTATTATGATATGACCGAACTCCATAGGAGCGCCTACGTATCCCCTCTTAAATGGGAATTAGGTCTGACGTAGTTCCAAATACGGAGTAAGAGAGCATGAGACAAACTTAGATGTAATATCTCTTCACAGCATCTGACGTGATAGGTTTGGGCCAAATTTCTCCATCCATTTCTGCAAGTATAAGGGCTCCGCCTGTCAATACCCGAGAGACTATGTATGGACCTTGCCAGTTTAGTGAGAATTTACCCTTTGCTTCATCTTGATTTGGGAAAATTCGCTTCAAAACCAGTTGCCCAGGTGAGAAGTGTCTGGGTCTAACCTTCTTGTTGAACGCTCTGGCTATTCTATTTTGATAGAGTTGACCATGACAAATGGCGTTAATTCTTCTTCCATCTATTAATGCCAGATTCTCCGCCCTAACTTGTATCCATTTAGCATCATCCAACTCCGCTTCCTGAATAATTCTTAGAGATGGTATCTCTACCTCAACAGGTATCATAGCTTCATTACCATATACCAGAAAATAAGGTGTAGCCCGAGTAGAGGTTCTGATGGTGGTATCATATCCCAACAATGCAAAAGGTAACTTTTCATGCCAATGTTTGTGATTATCGATCATCTTGCGCAATATCCTCTTGATGTTCTTGTTTGCAGCCTCAACAACTCTATTCATCTGAGGTCTATATGTTGTAGAATTTCGATGACTGATCTTGAACCTCTCACACAATGATCTTATCAAATCGCTGTTTAGGTTGGTTTCGTTATCAGTGATAATTGACTCGGGAATCCCAAACCTATAGATAATATTATTTTTGACAAAGTCATCCACAACCTTTTTCACTGATTTGTGAGAGGTGGCTTCGACCCATTTGGTGAAGTAGTCGATTGCAACCAAAATGAATCTATGTCCATTGGATGTTGCTGGCTCGATTGGACCAATGACGTCCATGCCCCAGAATGCAAAGGGCCAAGGTGAACTAGTAACATGGAGTTCGTTGGGAGGAACTCGGATCATATCTGCATGAGTCTGACATTGGTGACATTTTTGAACATAGCGGATACAGTCTGTCTCCATAGTTAGCCAGAAATATCCCGATCTCAGGATCTTCTTTGCCAATGTAAAACCATTCATGTGAGGACCACATGTTCCTGCATGTATCTCTTTAATCAGTCTGCTAGCTTCTCCAGCTTCGACGCACCTTAGCAACCCTAAATCGGGAGTCCTCCTATAAAGAATTTCTCCACTTAGAAAGAATTGATTCGCTAACCTCTGAATTGTACACTTTTGTACACTTGTTGCATCCTCTGTATACTCACCGCTCTTCAAATATCCTCTAATGTCATTGTACCAAGGCTTTCCATCAGGCTCTTCCTCAACATGAAAACAGTATGTTGGTTGCTCGTATATGTGGATGTAAATAGGATCAATGTAATTATGATCAGGATGCTGAATCATGGAAGACAAGGTGGCTAAGGCATCTGTGAATTCATTCTGGATCCTTGGCACATGTTTGAATTCTGCCTTGATGAACCTTTTGCACAATCTATGCACGCACTCCAAGTATGGTAACAACTTCCGATTCTTGGTAGCCCATTTGCCTCGGACCTGATGGATCAATAAGTCTGAATCTCCTATTATCAACATTTCCTGGATATCCAAGTCGATAGCGCGTCGGAGCCCCAATATGCAAGCTTCATATTCAGCCATATTATTTGAGCATAGGAACCTAAGTTTGGCTGATACCGGGTAATGTTGCCCAGTTGGTGAGATCAAAGCAGTTTCGATGCCGGATCCGCTCAAGTTCTTAGCTCCATCAAAGAACATCCTCCAACCATCATATCCTTCAGAAATGTCTTACCTGACAAAAGCTACTTCTTCGTCTGGGAAGTAAGTCTTCAACGGTCTATATTCATCATCTACAAGGTTCTCCACCATATGATCTGCTAATGCCTGTGCCTTCACTGCCTTTTGTGTAACATACACTATGTCAAACTCACTCAGTAATATCTGCCATTTAGCCAGTTTACGTGTAGGCATAGGCTTTTGAAAGATATACTTCAGAGGATCCATCCTTGAAATCAGATAAGTAGTGTGCGAGGAGAGGTAGTGTCGCAACTTCTGGGAGACCCAAGTTACAGCACAACAGGTATGCTCCAATAGAGAGTATTGAGCCTCATATGATGTAAACTTCTTACTTATGTAATATATCGCTTGCTCCTTCTTTCCAGTCTCATCATGTTGCCCCAAAATGCAGCTGAAAGCATTATCCAACACTGATATGTATAACAACAGTGGTCTACCAGATTCCGGTGGAACCAACACAGGTGGATTGGACAAGTAATCTTTGATTTTGGCAAACGCTTGTTGACATTCGTCTGTCCATTTCACCGCAGCATCCTTCTTCAACAGCTTGAAGATAGGCTCACAAATGACAGTAGACTAGGCTATGAAATGACTGATTTAATTTAGTCGTCCCAGGAAACTCATTACCTCTTTCTTACTCTTCGATGGAGGTAGATCACGAATGGCTTTGATTTTCGATGGATCCAGTTCTATACCCCGGCGGCTGACGATGAAACCCAAAAGCTTTCCAGCAGGAACCCCAAAGACACATTTTGCAGGATTCAACTTCAAGTTATACTTGCGTAGCCTGGCAAAGAACTTTCACAGATCATCTAGATGATTTGAACCCTTCTTTGATTTGATATGACATCATCCAGATAAACTTCAATTTCCTTGTGGATCATGTCGTGAAATAGGGTGGTCATTGCCCTCATGTATGTAGATCCAGCATTCTTAACCCGAAAGGCATTACCTTGTAGTTGTAAGCACTTCACGGTGTGATGAATGCAGCTTTCTCAGCATCATCTTTATGCATCTTAATTTGATGATAGCCAGCAAAGCAATCCACGAACAATTGTGTTTCATGCTTAGCACAGTTATCAATCAAGATGTGTATGTTGGGCAATGGAAAATTATCTTTGGGACTAGCTTTGTTGAGATCCCGATAATCCACACAGACTATAACCTTTCTGTCTTTCTTCGGCACTGGAACGACATTTGCAAGCCAGGTTGGGTACTCCGTCACTTGAAGGATTCCAACATCTAATTGCTTCGATATTTCTTCCTTGATTTTCAAACTCAACTCAGACTTGTATTTTCTCAGCTTCTGCTTCACAGGAGGACATGCTGGATCAGTAGGCAATCGATGAGCTACGATTGAAGTGCTTCACCCTGTCATGTCTGCATAAGACCAGGCAAAGATATCCTTATTCTCCATGAGACACTCTGTATACTCTTTCTTGTCATCTTCCGTCATATGGATGCTTACTCAGGTCTCTTGTACCACTTCTGAATTTCCCAGATTTACCACATTTGTTTCCACTAAATTTGGGTTGGGTTTTTCCTCGAATTCCTCAACCTTTCTGATTAACTCCTCAGGGACCTCACTTTCTTCGACTTCCTCTTAGTCAATAATGTTAAGCTGTGTAATCTCATTATATGCCATAGTCTCAGATTCAACATTTTTATAATAGATTTTGCTGGAAGAAAGAATAACGCACAAATAAATATAAGATATTAAATAGATGGGAAAAGAACTTTATTGATTAAAACTCAAGAGCTTCACAAAACTAGCATTTGAAAACAATAACATAGAACTGGAATTTAAAACTATTTATTGAAAACTTTTTTAAAAAAAAATTGATAGAAAACTTCTTCCAAAGCTACCCAGATGCCCGACGAGGTCTGGATGGAGTTGAGGTCCAAATGCTCATGTTGATCTTCACTTCACTGCTTCCTCTAGGGTCCCCTTTCTCCTCCGCATTGATCACGACATTGCAAACTTTCCCTTCCTCCTTGGTCAGAGACAAACCTTTCATGTCTTCTAGAAGCTCGTCCATGATGCCACCCATGAAACCTGCTGATCGGAATGATTGGTGCAATGGTGATATGGGTTTCTTCAATGGATAGTAGTACCCATCTCTAGGTGGCTACCAATCAAGCCACTCCATAGTAGTATATTTGTATCCCAAGCCGAAAGTGGTTCAATGACGAATGGGTTGTATAGGTTCAACTATTCCTTGTAGATTGGCTCCCAAACCTTTCCCAAGCTCAAAACCAAACCAGGCCATCATATTTATGATCTTCTAGCTAAACCAAAGTTGCACTTCAATGTTGCCAACAAGCTCAACTGTATGGTACATCTCACCGTCTAGATGACCTCTTCCTTCTATCGCATATACAGGATGTCCTTTTTTCGCATGGACTACAACCTCTTCATGATCCCATTCAAACTTCAAGCATTGATGAAGAGTAGAGGGAACTGCTCCAGCCATATGAATCCAAGGACAACCCAGCAATAAGTTATATGAGGATGGAATGTCTAAGACCTGGAAAGGTATTGGGAAAGTAGCAGGACCAATGAGCATGTCCAAGGTTATTTCCCCAATAGTACCCCTCTGAGAGCCATCAAAAGCTCTCACATTCATCTTCCAGGTTTGGATCTTTGCACTATCCATGCCTAGCCTTGTCAACTTGCTCAGAGGGCAGATATTCAAACCGGAGCCCGGAGCCTGAATCAACCAAGGCTTTGGTGATTGTCTTGTCCTGATATTGAGCTGAAATGTACAAAGCCTTATTGTGGGTTGTTCCTTTAAGTGGCAACTCATCTTCGTGAAAAGATATTCGGTATACCTCAAAAACCTGCCCGACCATTTGGGCTACCTCTCCATGAGTGATGCTAGATGGGACATAGGCTTCACCCAGGACCTTCAATAGAGCGTTCCGATGAGTTTCGAAAGATTGAAGCAATGACAAGATTGATATTTGGGAAGGGGTTTTACTCAATTAATCAACAATAGAGTATTCTTTAGCTTGTGCCTTCTTCCAGATACCATGATCCTCAAACTCTGCAATTGGTGCCTTGGACTTGTTGGAGCTACCTTGAAACAAATTTTCGGAAGTGTAAATTCTTCCAGATCTAGTCACTCTTGCTGCAGTGTCTGCTTCTTCCACTTTCGCCTTTCCCTTTCCATAATCCCATGGGACAGCATAGGTATCAAATTGGGGAGGGGGAGGAGCTCTGAGAACGCTGAATGGGGGCTTGGGCATGGCAACCTCAACCTCAAACGGAGCACGCCTTTGCACTACTATTGGAGTCCGGGCGGTAACAATCATTGATTCTTCTGGTTCAAGGACCCAGATGGATTTCTCCAAATCCAAGGTATCATCAACTTCTACCATGTTGACCTGATGGTTAGGCAGAGGGTTGTTTGCAACATTTGGTGCTAGATCCTTGAGATAGATGGCCTTAATATCAATCAATATTTGAACCTTATTTTTCAGGGCTCTTCAAACTTTGGTAGTGTGAACTTTCATCCCAGAATATGGTAGGCACAAACCTTGTTAGGGTCATACCATTTTGTGCGGACATCCACAGGTAATGCAGGAACTGGGGTGACATAGTTAGCCTCTTTCAGTTTCTCATAAAATTGGGCTATGGGCTCAGCCAGAGGGGTATAGTTCTTCGCAGGTCTTCTTTCATATGGTTGTCTGTTTCGGTAGCTCGGTGTTTGGGTGGGTGGTGGACTTTGGAAGTATGTTAGCTGGGCATTATAAACAGGATATGAAGCTTGATGATATTGAGGAGGAGAATTTTAGGAATATATTGGCATGGGGTTGGGAGATATAGGTGGTGGGGCTGAAGGATATGGAGTTTGGGGATATGGAGATGGAGGTGGGGTTGTTGTTCGGTACTTATATGGGGTTCTGGTTCCCTGAGCCATCATGACCGAACCTGTTTTCTTTCGGTTTTCTGCCATTTCACCAGATTGTAGAGCTTTGTTGGTGGCTTGTAAGGCCTCTAGGTTGATGATAGTCCCACTTTTTATGCCTTCTTCAATTCTTTCGCCTAATTTAATAATTTCAGCGAAACTCTTCTCAGCTACAAGCATCATCCTGTCATAATATTGTGGCTCTTGGGCACAGATGAAGTAGTCTTTCATCTGAGATTCTTCTATGGGAGGTCTGGCCCTGGCCGCCTCAGACCTCCATCTTATGGCGTAATCCCTGAATGATTCACTGGGCTTTTTCTTCAGGTTTTGGATGTAGAACCAGTCAGGTGCATTTTCTATATTAAATCCAAACCTGTTCATGAAGTCGGTTACCATGTCCACCCACTCAACCCATTTTCGAGGGTCTTGTTCAATATACCATGATAGAGCCTCCCAGTGAGACTCCTCATAAACAACTTCATGAGTATCTTGTCGTCTCTCCCCACCCCTACAAGCATGTCACAGTACATTCACAAGTGGGCTTTGGGATCTCCAATGCCATTAAACATTTCAAACTTTGGAAGCTTGTATCCTTTAGGTAGTTCTACGTCGGGATGCATACACAAATCCTCGTAGCTCAGTCCTCCCAACCTCTTGCTTTCTTCCACATGTTGCACCCTGTTAGCCAAGTTATCTAATCTCTCGGTCAGGGTTTTTATCAGAATATCCTTTTGGGAGGACTCTGATTCATGGTAGTTATGAGTCACAGGAGCGGTTTCCACATATATGGGGTTGAGGTTGTTATTTCCAGGAGTATATGAAGGGTTCACATTTGGAATTGGTTCTAGAATGGTTGGTTTAGTTTGTTGGTGGTAGTCGTAAAATGGGATTTGGGTATTTTGGGCATGAAGTGGTGGGAAGATATTTGGATGAGTGGGTTCAGGTCGGGATACATTGGTTGGAGGATTGTTTGGCATGGTTGTTTGGGTAGAGTGAGGAGGATTGTCTATATTTTCGCCAAACTGGGTTTCGAGAGAAATAGACAACTTGGCCAAATCACGCATATGAGCTACTTCTTCTTACAAATCTAATAAGTCTTGCGCTCAAGCCTAAGGACGAGGTCACTTGGAAGTTTCCCTCCCTTAGAAGTTTCTACTCTTTCGTTGTTGTTATTGTTGTCAACCATCTTGCCCTTGTCTTTGTATTCTGCTCGTTGAGGAGAAGGAGAAAGGGGGGTCCCTTTCGATCGTGTATGTGCCATAATGAAGGACAGATCAACCTTAGGAATAGGAAGAACAATGGAATCAACAGAAAACAGTGTTAGGGGATTAGAGCAAATAATAATAATAATATCACATTGTTTGAAATAAGCGGTCTAGATGCAAGGGACCTCGTTGAGCCAGAGGTTGGCCTAAGACGACATATAAGTGATGCATAATGATTAATTCAAGCCTTATTTTCCAATTGGAGTTTAGAGTTAGAGAAATAAAAACGATCTTCATATATTGAATAATTTCAATTTAGTACATCAGACTAAAGCAAAACTAGAAATAAACTAAAGGGCTAAGGATAACATGGGGGAAATAAAAATCCTAAAAAGAAACAGGGTCAATGCTGATCTCCAATGTTAGGCACAATTTGCTGCCTCATTTCTGGATTGATCTCATAGTCGCGGTTGAGGAGGTTGCGAGCCCATCTTCTCTCATTTTCATCATCGAAACCTGGAAGGCCTTCTTCACTCAAATCTGCATGCTCTGCGTCCTCCAAAAGTCACACATAATACTCTAGTGTGCAGAAGGGTCTATGCTATCGAACATCAATAGTTACTCTTCTTTCCCATCTTCGCAATATGGTGCCCACTTGTGGTATTTCTGGCCCAAAATCATACCCATAGTGGTCCATATGTGATCGCAGAGGTATCATTTGGATTTGTCTAAACTGTCGGAGGACTCGGAGTGGTGCGTATAGTTGCACGCCATTTAAACCAATGAGCTTGATAAAATAGAGCTCATTACCCCTTATAATGACACGACGAGGCTTCAACCAATAATACTTCCATTGAATTTTGGTGGCTAAACGCTCTCTCAAATACACAAACCAGTCCTCCGTTCCTACAGGGGAAGAAAAATATTTCATCCATGTGGGATGATTCATAATGTTAGTCCCCACACCCCCTCTCAAAATGTCTACCAAATTATCTCTCACATAGAAGTGCTCAACGGCCCATAGTTGCAATAGGAAATTGCACCCCTCGAAGTATCTTTTTCCCTTGGTGCACTTAGTCAATGCTCTTAGAATTTCTGCCAGTATCATGGGAACTATGGTTTTCCCACCTCGAGTCATCATACGGACCACATAACTTAGGCTAGTGTGTATTTTCCCTCCTTCCCTAGGGAAATCTAATGAGCCTAATAGTGCGACAGCGAAAGTATTAAGACGGTATCTTTCCCATTTCGCAGGAGAGCAAGCGAATTCTCTGTGGAAGTTTTCATGGCCTTCCTCGTCTCCAAAACGTGAGTATAGAAACTCTAAAGAAATCCATCCCTCTTTCAGACAAAGTAAACTTTGATTATGACACATGCCCATTTGTTTCAAAAAGGACCTTGGTGTTGGCTTGTGTGGCACAATCATTTCACGTTCTTTGTAAGGAAGATCTAGAAACCCACCAATCTCTTCAATTGTCGGAGTTAGTTCAAAATCCCTAAATTTGAACACTAATCTCTCGAAATCCCAAAATTTCAACAATGCCTTGATCAAGTGACGGTCAGACGCGATGGAGATTAGGGCAGTAAGGCCACCTAGTAGTTCTTTTGCCTCTAACTCTCGATTCCTCTCAATATCCTTCCACCAGACCTTCAATGTAGGATTCACTTTGACCACCATTTGCGTGTTTGGAAAATGAGGATAGGCCATGACTCTGCAAATAAACAATAAACAAAATCTAAACTCCATGTTGGCAAAATTTGGCTTGATTTAATTATTATGACCACATTGACACATAATTATGCAATTTGTCTAAACGGTGTTGGGGCCCTTTAGACAATAAGGTGGCTACTAATCATGGGGATTGACACCAAGGGTCAAACCGTCTATGGCTTATGCAGCATGTATGACCTAACTAAGATTTCTAAGAGTTGGCTTGACACGGACTTGAAAGGAATTCTATGCGAGAAGGCTCGTGATTTTTCGGTAGTAAAACTATCTGTCCGTCCACGCATATGTCGACTCTCTATAATTGAGTGTTTGAAGAAAAATTGGAATAGTTGTGAGAAGTGCAAATGCACAACATCACTGTAACTATATAAAAAAGAGGAAGAGGGTCCTAATTGGGGGAAGTATGAGTGGAATGTCAGTTATCAAAGCAGTAACATTTAGCACTTAGATGGAAAACAGTAACACATAAACTGTTTATGAAAAGCGGTAAATAAGCAAGTAAATAAATACATGCATAAATAAAAGGAAATGAATAGACAAACATTGTGAATAATCAGGCAAATAAGGCAAAGGGTATGAGATTAAACATGGAAATACCCAAATAAGAGAAAAGGGGAAAGGGTGAAACATGAAAATAAATAATAAGGGACAAGGGGAAGGGATGAAACATGGAAAATATGCAATAAATAAGGAAACAAATGATAACTAAAGATGGTAATCAACTAAACAAATAATGAAATAGTCAGATAAAGTAAACCCCACATAAATCAAATGAAACACGTAATGGTTATAATCTAATATCCCCAGCGGAGTCGCCATTCTGTCGCGCCCCATTTTTCTCAAAACGAGTTTTGGTGCACAACCTAACAACTCTTTTGGGTTTTGGAGGATTGAAGAGTCGCCACCTAACGAATTAAGGCGTGTTAGGGCACCTATCTAACCTAGCTAAATCTAACTAGGTCAACGAACCAGAGATCAGGGTAAGGGTTCAATTTACCTCGAGAGGAAGGTGTTAGGCATCCCTCGAGGTCCACAAATGTGGGTCCCGACCGAATCTCATGTAATTTATGTGGGGGTTACAAGTAGCATTTGAGGTCACTTTATTTATTATTATTTAATTAAACATGTTTGCTAGGTGATAACTACTATTAAACAATTAAGATCAACTCATTTATTTATTTAATTAATTAAACATGCAAAAACTAGGTGATAACATAATACTAAATAATTAACACAAATAAAATTTAAAAGATATAGCGAGAAGATACAAAGCAGACAACTATATAAGTAAATATCATTTTTTATTTAATTAAACTACCCCAAATAAATATAATTATAAATATATAAAGGGAGAAAGGAAAGGGAGACTCTGAAGGACTTTACGAATCAGCACTCGACTTTTCTTTATTGAGGTCGGTTACTCGTAGGTACAGACAAAACCAAGGTTTGTCACTAAGATCGAGTCGATGTCATCATCTTCGTAGGGCCTAAACTACCCCTACCCCACCACCGCATGCTTTTCATCTCTAAAAGGTGTCTAGCGTCCCCGCTTAAAGTCCAAGAGACATTGGACTACTATTATGATGGATTTAGACTAAAATAAAATAGAAGTTCCTAATAGGCCCACCTAGACACCAAGTCAAACAATTTGGATGAGCATTTAGCATGTAAAGTCTCAAGTTGTCCTCTAGATTTTATTATTAACATGTTAGCAAACACACGTAATTATGAAAAGGTCGCATGCAAAGTGTGTGAGCAAACAAACGGGCATTAACAAAATAGTTATTTAGTAAAGGAGGAGCAGAAAGTTGTTATAAGTGCAGGAAAAACTTATTAGACTAATTTTTAAAGGTGGTAGAAAATTATACAGAATGCAGATTTTGGTGTGCAACTGATTTTAAAGGGGGTAGACATTAATAACGGATTTTTATTCATTTGATTTGAAAATAGAACAAAAAAGTGATCACACATGCAGAAATATTTTTCAACAATGACAAAATTGATTATTAATGCAGAAATTTGTTAAGAAGTAGCCGGTTTATTAGATGCAATAATTCAATAATTGATTTTAGGTTGCAAAGCAAATAATTATGATGCAGAATTGACTATGTTGAGCAAATTAGTATGCGTAGAAAGCAGTATTGATTTTATCATTTAAATGTTAGAACTTAATGCATCACAAAAAAAAAAACAGTAGCACACATAAAAATGTAGTCTAATTATTTTTCAATGTTGGAGATTAATTAGTCTATTCTAAGCGGCCACAAAAATAATTATATCGCAGAACAGCGGTGTAAACTTTATAACCGCATGCTATTTAGTTACTTAATATGTTGGAATTATTAGAAGCCTACAAACATGTTATCTAAGCGATTATCATGTTGATTGGTTAATTACATGCATCAATAACAAACATGATAGATTTTAGATAACATGCTGGCAATTAGTAATTGAAATTAGGTGGCAAGGTTGTTTATTAAATGCAAAAAATAGATAATTCAGGCAGATTTGGGCAAGAGCAGATTCTATATTAAGTTGTTCAGATTTAAATTAGAAACTACTAGGTTGCTTTTAGTTCTTAACTGGCAGAAAATAATTATGTCACAAAACAGTGGCATAAAATGCACAACAACTATAATTAATATTGGTTTTATTATTTGAATCCTATAGGCAGAGTTTCTAAGAAATTCCAAATGACAAATAAAGTAAAAGTAACCCTATGATCATGATATTATTAAGAAAACCTATAGGCATGGTATCTATGTGATTAACATGCTAGTTGACTAATTATGTGAGACAATAACAAAACAGGGCAGGTTTTAAATAACATGCTAGCAATTATTTGATTTAATTTAAGTGGCAAAATATGTTACAAATGTGGAAAATATTAACAGTGAGCACAGAACAATCAAAACAAATTTTGTTTCTATTTTAACATTCAGAAATTAATCAAAATCTAAAGACATGGCTTCTAAATAAGTGAACATGCTGACAAACTAAGCCAACTGATTTGTTCAAAATTATTAGATTATTAAAAATCCTACAGACAGTCATCTAAGTGGCAAAACACATTTATATCACACAAACATTATAACCGGACAACATAAATTATAATTTTACTCAAGAGCGTGATTCTATATAAAGGTAACTAACTAAAAAAAAACTATAGGCATGCTTTGTAGGTAATACTGAAATTTAAGCCTATATGCATGGATTTCTAACCCATTAACATGCTGAAAATTTAATTAAATACAAATGGTAAAAAAAAACAAATCTGGTACGAGCAAGTTGTTAAAATGTTAATGCTTATTTATTTATTATATAATGGGGTTGATAGTGAGCCAAATAACGCAAGGAACAAACATTATTCATTAGTAGGATTAAAAGGTGGATATGCAAATCATATAAACAGATTGCAATGAGCAGTCAAATTATCTCCACATGTTTAATTTTAAGCATAATTAGGCAAAGCTTCAATTGGTGTTAAATGACAAAAAGGTTGATTTTATTTTTCTTTAGGCTAGATTTAAACAGAGCTATTAAGAGGCGAACAATCACACAATCAACAATCGTATAGACATATTTTCTAGCACGAATAGCGATAAAATAAACAAGTAGCACGTAGATCCCTCCCCCTTTAGACGATCCCTAAATATTTATTATTATATAGAGAGAGTTATTATAAAATTTATTACAAACCCAAAATAGTAAATAAAATAATACAAATATTATGAACAAAATTAGATTTTGTCCAGTAACTCTTCTGACACTTCAAACTTGAACCCAAGTTCGAACCTGCTAAAGTAAGAGACAAACAAATATAACATATGAAGCAATATAATATAAGTAAAAGAATACCAATTATGGACAGATTCATCATACACAAATTTATTTTATACATCTAGCTATAAGTAGACGAACAAGAATTTGGACAAGTAAGCATAACAACAATAATGTCACACAGAGAGGGAAGAACGAAAACTAACCCGGGTGCTTCCTTTTATTCATTCAAACACACAACAATATCCAAAATAATAATGCAGGATGAAATTAAACTAATGGAAGAACAACTAACCAGTTAAAGCAGAAATATTTAACAGCAATGAGGATAACACTTAGTCCAATAACCGACACGAACACAGCAAAAATTAGCGAGTAGAGGAGTTTTAATGCGTTTTCCGAAAAAACTTAATTCTCTTTTTTTAAGTAGAGAGCAATATTTTTTAGTATTCAAGTAAGGTGTGAACAATGTCATAGAGGTGAGGGGAGGGTCTGATTATATAGTAGAAAGGAGCCGTGCAGAAAAGGGAAGAGAATAATTATTAATGGGAGCAAATAAGGGAAATTTGTTTCCTTAATAAAAAGGAGTCAAATCAGTCAAAAAAATCTTTACCAAAAATTAAGAAATCAGTATGAATATATACTATTTAATTAAGGCAAAAAACATAATTTTATACACATGGATTCAGTCAATTAGCGAGACACGTATTGAATCTATAATATGACACCACATTTTACCATATATAAGCATGCTTTTACCAAATTTAACATGTCAGAATCTGTCTACAAATAAATAAGGTAAGAAATATTAATTAAGAGGTCACTTATTACAATGTTGTTGATTATATTTAAGGGAGGGAATAAAAATTACAGCCCCCATTCCAGTATCAATATTCATAAATAACTTACCATAATTAGGTGATTGAACAAATTGGCAAGAGGATAAGTAGATCAATTATAGTGGAAAATTGAATAAGCAAGTAACCAATTCAGCAATCAGAGAAATCATTTAAACATAAAATTAGACCATATCATCAATATTACTAAATTAATA
This sequence comes from Solanum verrucosum, assembly GCF_900185275.1. Lineage (NCBI taxonomy): Eukaryota > Viridiplantae > Streptophyta > Magnoliopsida > Solanales > Solanaceae > Solanum > Solanum verrucosum. The sequence goes on from NW_026019686.1 coordinate 90,400, forward strand.
CACCGGCAAGTATTAAGATATCAACTAAAGTGAAGAGGAGAGCGGAGGAACCAGTTGCTGGCTGGAGTATGCCGTTGTTGTTGTTTTCGCTGACAGCTATTGTCAGATCTCTCGCCGTTGGCTTGTTGTTTCTGCCAGTGGAGCCTGCTGGAGTCGCCAGACCTGGAGCTGCTGCCACCGATAGAGGCTCGCTAGTGGTCCTCGCCAGCTGCTTGTTCTGCCTGGAGAGAAAAGAGGAAGAGCAGCAGCCTCGTTGCTGCTGCTACTACTGGCGGAGAGAGGAGAGAAAGGAGAAGAAACGAGGGGAGAGAGAGGGTCGGTGAAAGAAGAGAGAGGTGGTGGCGGTTGCTCTCGCTGGAGCAAAAATGGAGAGGACCCAAAGGGGTCTGCGGCGCGAATTAGAGAGGGAGAAAGAAGGAGAACGAAATGTTTTAGGGTCAGGAGTAAAAAAAAGAAAATAAGAGGATCAAATCCAGACCATCAATTTAAATTTGAATGGATGCATGTGATTTAATCTTGGATGATTTGATTTAGACGGACGACTACGATTAAAGGAGGATATTTGAGCTCTAAAAAATTGAGATAATAAAGGGCTAAAATTGCAATCAACTATATGGCTATAATTGAATTAGAATGGCTAGAATTGCAAGGAATTAGAGTAAGATAGGCTAAAATTTAAATGATTTGGAGGAAAATCAAAGAAATGCTATCCAATTAAAGTACTACATATATTAAAATATTTTATACGAATTATACGCATCTAATTTTAAAACATTTGAGTAGAAAAAAATAATTATTTCGAGTTTTCCTAATGATATTTACGAAAATTTATAAAGCGGGCATACTAAAATATATAATTTCTAGACAAAATCGACTTAAATTTTAAATTCGAATTATTTTTAAAAATACGTATTTAATCGAATAACATTTCCAAAATTGCTAAAGGTCGGTCAACATTGGGTGTCAACATTGGGCTGATTTTTATGCAGGTTGTAGTTGTGGAGGTTCGGTTGGGGTGGTAGGAGTACCCGTATTCTATTCCCTTAGCTTGTGTTTAGAGGTTTAATTGTTGAGTACCGAGTGGTTTGGAACTCACCCCTTGCTTCTACAATTTGTGTAGGTTACAAGCCTGGATTTTGTGATACTTTCCATTCTCTTATTTTCCGAGGCTTCTTGGAGATTTGTGAGGTAGTTGTTTGTCATCTTAGCGGACTTTCTTACTCCTATTTATGATCTTGTTCTATTGTAGAAACAAGGTCATTTGAGACTTGTGTTTTTCTTTTGAATCAATTATAATACTTTAGAGGCTTGTACACGTGACAATCAGATTTTGGGGGTATTTTTGAATTGATTATAAAATTTTCGCATTTTATTGTAATGATTGAGTTTTAGGCAGACTTGTCTTGGTGGGATAAGATGAATGTCATCACGTCCATTTTTGGGTCATGAAAAAAATGGTATTAGAGCCCCAGGTTCATAGGTCTCACGTGTGTACAAGCCGAATCTAAGTAGAGTATCGAGGATCGGTACGGAGACGTTTGTACTTATCTTCGAGAGGCTATAGTGACTTTTAGAAAAAATCTTCACTTCTTGGATCTCTATCGTGCATACTTGGTCCAGTTTTGATTTTTATCGCTTCATTCCATTCACTCTCACTTATAGTGATGACTCGTCCATAGTTCCTCATGTGAGCAGTTAGTGTGTCGTGCATGGCTTGAATGTTAGACCTAGTACTAAAGTGGAAGTGATAAACTTATGGAAATAATGTGTGGTTAGATTAAGAATGTTCAGCAATTTGATAGGATTGAGTAAGGTGATGACTTGATGATGCATTTTGAGGATATTCGAATGATAAGATTGACTAAGGATTTTAGGGACTTTATGAACGTGTTATATATTTCCGAATAGTTATTCAGCAGCGAAAACAATACTTGTGTGGTATATATGATACATGGAATGGTATGACAATTGAAAGTGGAAATGATTAAAGGGGTGGCTTGATAATGAACAATGTAACAAGGAAAATATAGTTGGTATAGTTGTTATAACATGTATGGATTGCTTAGTGAATGATCAAAATGATGTTGCACCAATTGAGGTTAGAATTCTTCATAGATTGCGTGTATATCAAAGAAGATCATGATACAACTAATACAACGGTACCGATGGTTACTTGGTTAGAATTATAGAGTGTGAAACTTTTGTTATCGACCCAACCTATGAAATAATTCATATAGTTTGGGATAGTTATTGAATGAATTTGGTAATATTTTACAATTGTCCGATGAGTAGAAATGTGTGGACTATTTGGGCACGATCTTCTCGACAGGTATGATGTATTCTAGTGGTGGATCTACCAGACTTTTGCGGTATGGTACTAGTGGTATGTAAAAATGAATATGTTGGTTTTCAAGTACAAATACTAACTACATAAAGAGTTATCAGTTGTATCTCATGCTTATATAATTAGATTTGATGTTGCATTCACGTTTGAGAAACCAAATAGTTTGTTACTACGGACGCTTAGGTTAAGCATTATTTATAAGGAAGCTTTTAGTGGTGGATCTTTAGTACGGTATTAATGTGTTTAGGTTGTGAAATGTATCTCGAAGATTTTTAATGAGTGGTGATTTCATCGTAAGCTCCATGAAAGTGGATCGATATCAGAATGAAAAGCTTATGGGTAAAAAATATCAACGAGTATACTTGTATGAAGACAATTGAGGATTTTAGTAAGAAAGTGCATATAAAATTGGATTAATCCTTTGAATTGAGTTGGTATAGTTGGGTTTAAGGTGTCACATTGATGATAAGGTTGACTTTGAGATTATAACAGTGTCTAATGAGCATAACGATAATAAGAATTTGTAATAAAATTGTGATTAAAATGCAACTATATGATAAAGATTGTTGGTTAAACGAATTTTTGTACTGTAATGATGACGTGAGAGTATCTAAGGTTATGGCTTGCTACTATTGAGTGATAGCGTGGTTGTAGGGAAAGTTGTAGAAGGTGTTAGGACACGCTCGAATAAAATTGAAGAGAGCTAGATTCATAATGAAAAGAATTAGTGGGAGGTAATATAGTCTTCGAAAGAAGGCAAGAGCAAGGATATTTACTCTGATTACAAGAGCCAAAGATGTATCGTTAGAGGGTTGAGAATTTGGTTCAGAGACGCGTGTTTCCATCTGTTTCACACTCGTTATGGTAATAGTGTCACATGTTCATCAGATTGGTTAAAAAATATTGGGTAAGATTTGAGAAAGAAGTCTACATAATTCGGCTAGAGTGTGGTGATAAGTTCTTTTATGATTTCGAGTTTGTTAATTGGTACAATTGGATATTTAATGAAGAGTGTGGTAAGGTCGATGAATAGACGATCAATGATAATTCAAGATATGTGAATTCATAAATATCTTTAATGTATGAGCTAATGTTGATAGATAATGTGATTGGACTGCACAGTTGGAATTAGAATCCAAGTTTTCATTTCGAGTTTACATCCATGGTAGGATATTTTGGTAAGGTATGAATTGATAAGGTAAAAAAGGATCGATCACATCGGTTATTGATTATTTTATAGAAATTGTGCTTAGTTTGGATCATAAAGTTTGTTACTTTTGGTTGTTAAAGGACCAAAAGAAGGATTTCACTTAAAGTGTTGGTTTAGAGTATAAAGTAAAAATATAATGGATTGTTTGTAAAAGGATAAAAATTGGTAAGATAGTCAGCGAAAGAAACAAGAGTCTAGTGTATTGAAGAATTCAGGTATTTGAAAATTGCTTCACGGAAAGAATTTAAGAAAGGTGAATGAATAATAAGACCTCTCGTATAAACCCTGGATTCGGAGTTGAAAGTTGTAGGAATTTTCGCCTTTGAGTTTAGATATAACTATGAGATGTGAATTGATTCGACACAGACTTACTAAGGCTTATTAATGACTTTTATGAAGATTGAGTTTTGATTTTGGGCGATGAACAATGATATGTGGAAGATTCTATAATTTTTTTTGGTTGGTTTGGATTGTTCAAATTATGGTAGATGACTTATGGGGAAACTCTGGTATGGACCTACAATTCGACTTGGTTATTGAGGATTTCGAGGCGATTGAAACTACTGATTTATGAGACTAGACAAACTATTGTGATGCATTACATAGACATTTGATGGTGAATAGAATTTATGAGCTTATAGTATACAGAATTATTAAAGTTACTAAGGATTTCTATGAGTTTTAGAATGAGTTATGTGACGATTTGGAATGGTTGTTGAAATATTATAGGTGAAAGTTTGTGGGAAGCTGACTTTGGGTGTGATTCAATTGTTGTACCTCGATGGAAAAGTACTATTAGATTTGAAATTAGTTCTATCAATCTTAAGTGTGACCCATATCTATCATGGGATGCTTAAATGGAAAGAGATGAAGCCATAGTTCGAAATTTTTGAAAGCTACAATGTGCTTGCTAAGAATACTTTGATACTAGTGATGGTTTGAGAGTAAGGTAAATGAATGGTGTGGTTATGATGTATGTTAGCATTAAGAGTCGGCTTCAGTGTAGTACTATGAGAAGTATGTGAGGTTTTATAAATCTAGTATGTGTACGATTGTAATATGGACTAGACTGGTGATTGTGGGTAGCTAGAAAATCAAAGAAATAGAGTCAGATGAATGAAAATGTTTGATAAGGGCACTATGAAAGAAATAGCTAGTTTATTGTGTTATTCGATTTTGGTTCTGTACATTCTTATGTGACCCACCTACTTCGTTTCAGACATGATTTGGAGTATAATTCGTTGTATATGTTCACGGGTGTTTCTATATCTACAGGTGAATCTCTAGTAGTGGATCGGATGTACCGTTCCTCTTATATCCTCTTGATAGGGTAGGATCCTTGGACAGACTTGGTCATTTCATTTATGATATATTTGGTGTTGTTTGGGATAGTTGAAGTATACTAGTAGCTCTACACGTACAACCTTGCTTATGAGAACTTATATAAGAGCTATGAAGAGTTACAATTGTCTAAGAGTGTTGTTAGAGGTTCTGCATTTTCAAGTGTATCACTTGTTGGATGTTTACTTGATCTTGTTCTTCTTTGGGTTAGATAAGTTTGATTCTCCCTTGACAATTACACGATGTCTAAAGATCTAACGTTTATAACTTAAGATCGTGAAAAAATTGTGTTGTGAAAAGGAAATCTTGATAAGATCTGTGATGGTTTGTGCAATATGAGTGTGTGGTGGTTGGTTCAAGTTCACTTCTGATTGTAGCCGGTATCGATTCAAAATGTTTCTTGGTTATGTGAGAAAGATTCGTCTTGATGATTGTGTTATGGTCGAGAGTGTTTCGGTTTGAATTGGATTCATGGATTAGTGTGTTGCTTGATAATCACTCTTGATTTATAGATCTTCCTAAGTTTGATTCAAAAGTTCAGTTCTTGGTAGTGATCTTTGATGGAATGGTCCTAAAGATGAGTTGATCACTTGGAGAGATGAACACGACTTTGAAAATCATACCTCAGGCTTTTGGTCGTGTTGGTTATTCTTCCTTCTTCTTCTTTATGTTCGAGGACGAACATGTGTTTTAGTGGTGGATAATGTAACGACCCTCTTAGTCGTTTTATAAATTTTTACCTATTTTTCTGAGTTAACCCCTTTTAATAGTTTTTTATAAATGATTTATGACTTGAAAGAATGAGTGATATAATTTTTAAATTTAATAAATGATATTTTTATTGTTAATAATAAAGGAAAAGAAAATAAATGGGTCAAGCCCAAAATAATAATCTTAATAATAATAATAATAATAATTACGCACGAACAAACCAAAAAAATATAACGAGAAGTAGGAAAAGTCGATGAAAATTTTTGGTGCGACGCAAAAAGGTACGAATCAATTTCTATTAAATATAATGGATTATAAATATTGGAAGATTAGGGGCAATTGTTGATATCATTAATGCTGGACATAACATAAGGAAATTGGGTTGAAAATTATTGATGATTAAACGGGACTTTTCTGTAATTATTATGAAATTATTAATGGCAACAGGGTGGGGACAAGCAATCGTTGGCTAATGATGCCAACTTTCACAATTTGAAGACTTGATCAGCGTATTATATTATATATATTTGTAATGCATTGTTACAGAGGTTAAATCTGCACGTAGTTAATCGTTCTTTTCCATTGGTGAGATTTCAGTGATAAATTTGGTTCCGTGTTGGATTCGTATGGTATTGTATTTAGATCCAAATTTGATATATTGAGACATTGTAATTAAATATTGGGTACATTATATTATATGGAACTATTAGAGTTGTAGTGTTTGGAGAAATTATGACTTAACCCTAATCTTGAAATTTAAGAAATATGAGATTTGACCTATTGGTTGAAATCAAGATTTAGAAACTTTATTGTAAATTTGGGTGAATTTTGGGTCTAAGCTACACATATAGTAATATGAGTGTTGTTAGTTTCAAAAGCTTATTGTGATTATTTATTTGAATAGATTGAATTGATTTTGAAGTCCAACAAAAAGGGAAGGCACAAGTTCTGGAGTCATTGTTCGACTATTTGAGGCAAGTGGATTTCTAAACTCTTGTTAAGTGCATAGAATCGTGTATTTCCTTATGGTATGTGTTGGGGAGTAATGACACTTGGTGATGGGTTGACTTGTCCATATTGAATAATCCCAGTGATGAAAAACGGGTAATAAAAGGCAATGTGATTAATCGTTGGTATGTGATCTGTTGAGAATGATTTGAAAAGCTTATTGACTCATTGTTGATGTTGTATCACGATTATGTTGTTGTGAATTGTGCCTTGTTGTGAAAATGGTCATCTCCTCATTATTTGTGTGAACATGTCATTTGCATTAGCTCTGAGACATGGTTGTGATAAGTGTTATGTGATAAGAGGATGTACCATTTCGAGGGGCGTGTCGCGCACCGCGACGGATACTATATTCCGAGGGACGTATTGCACACCGCGATGGATACTATATATATCGAGGGACGTATTGCGTGCCGCGATGGATGCATGAACAGATATCTTCCCCGTGGGTCTCGGACTGTGTGACAGCGGGTGTGTATCATTAGGCCAGACATGTATCACTATACTTGACATTGCATTCCATTGCATTGTACATCTTTATCATTAGTGAACTTGACATTGTGTTTTGCTAATCTTGTGATTGCCTTTTGTGGAACTTGTGATTGATGAATAATGAGTTTGTTGTTGAGGAAATGTAATTGTTAGAGTGTTGTTGTTGAGATGTGTGCTTTGTAAATTGTGAACTTTTAGGTTGGGCTGATTTTTATGCAGGTTGTAGTTGTGGAGGTTCGGTTGGGGTGGTAGGAGTACCGTATTCTATTCACTTATCTTGTGTTTAGAGGTTTACTTGCTGAGTACCGTGTGGTTTGGTACTCACCCCTTGCTTCTACAATATTTGTAGGTTACGAGCCTGGATTTTGTGATACTTTCCATTCTCTTATTTTCCGAGGCTTCTTGGAGATTTGTGAGGTAGTTGTTTGTCATCTTAGCGGACTTTCTTACTCCTATTTATGATCTTGTTCTATTGTAGAAACAAGGTCATTTGAGACTTGTATTTTTCTTTTGAATCAATTGTAATACTTTAGAGGCTTGTACACGTGACAACCAGATTTTGGGGATATTTTTGAGTTGATTATAAGATTTCCACATTTTATTGTAATGGTTGAGTTTTAGGCCTACTTGTCTTTGTGGGATAAGACGAGTGCCATCATGTCCATTTTTGGGTCGTGGCAGTTGATTTAAAACCTAATATACAATCTTGATTACATATATCATTTACAACAAATAAAGTATCAATTTGACCAACTAATCTACCAAAATACTATCCATAATAGATCGTCAAACTCAACTTTATGGTGTTTAAAGAAGACCTAAAAATAACAATTACTTAAATATATAGACCAAATAATACATCTATTACACCATCAAAATTTACCAAATAAATAAAGAATGTTGGTATTCATTAAAAACTTACTACAAAAATCTAATTACACCTAATCACTTACCAAAAAATATTCACAGAATATGCAGTTAATACATGACTTTAAATATACCTTCACTTTCACCAAATAATATACCAATATACAATCACTAATACACATAACAAAATACGGAGATTACACCAAAACAGAAGCGAATAACCAATCACAAATTGACAGGCTAATAACAAGTTTATATAAACTATCAATTACGTCAATACATGTACCACAAAATATATCAACTACACCGGCAAATTATATATAAAAAAATAAAGATTGTTGGTGTTGATTTAAAACCTAATATACAGATATTGATTACACTATATAATTCACAACTACACTATCAATATCACCAAATTATCTCACATGTTACTATTAATAATATATCGTCGTAATCAACTTTAACAACCCTCACAATTACATCATAACAAATGCCACAAACAATCTACCCAATTTTAATTTAGATCTAGATGTTATCAAACGACTTAAAATACACCGTCTTATACAATCATATAATCCTAAGATCGTCGGATTTCAAATTAAATTCAAGAAATAAACATCAATTTCCGGAAACAAAAAAACATATACCAACCAAATAGTTATAAGATAACGATCACACAAATTAAAAAAGCCAAATATAGTTATCAACTTACCTGATGCGTCCCATCGTCCGTTGTGTTCCTAAAAAGAAAAGTCCTCGTTTGAAAAATTCAAGTTTTTAATTCCTTAGAAAAGTAGAATTGAAACACTATTGGTATCCATTATTGATTAAGCTTATGGAATATGGAGGTACAAAGGTTTATTTTGGTTAAACAACCTTTTTTTTTTATGGGAGAGAACATATAACTAAATTTGAGTAAATCATGGGTCCTTATTATTACATTTTTTTTACTTTTTCTTTTTTATAATTCATTTACTATATTTTTTTTAAAAAGCTATTGTTATGTAGATGAAAAGTAAAATTATTGTTATATAATGGTTATTAAGGTTATATATTTGTATACTTTAGTTTTTTGCCCTTTCTTTAACTGCCTCGTAGTTTTTTATTTTTAATATCTGATTTGGAATTGCAAAATTAAATCCATTACTTGTCATCAGGGTAAACAAAAGCCCTAATAACTAAGATATATTTGTAACACCTCGGATTCAAGAAAGGGAAAAAATTTCAGTTTTTAAGAATCTGGTGCCAATTCCTACGGTGCCATCCACGGCCCGTGGAATGACCCACGGACCATAGGTGGTGTCTATGGTTTGCCAGATAGTTTTCCCCAAAAAGGTCTAGATCCACGGTCAGGATCAATGAACCGTCGATGGACCCACGGTTTGTGGACGAGGTCCGTCGATCACGGCCTCAAATTTTAGTTTCTGACACCAAGACGACAAACTAAGAGGACGGAACGTCAGTTGAACCATGGTCTGTAGGTCGTCACTATCGTTGGTATCGACAATTAAATTATTAGGGGCTTTTGGGTCTTTTCCTAATTATTTTATCCTAATACTATGTCATTTTGACCTTCACTTAAAGACCTATATAAGTGTTTTAACCACCAAATTTTCCCATCAAATCATTCTCCCAAATTTACAAAAGAAGAACAAGTCTTCCTCTCAAAATATTTCTCTGTCTAGAAACCTTCAAGAAGAAGGGATCAACCTAGTTTCAAGTCAAGTCTTCAATTCCTCTATTGAAGTTAAGCAATTAGCATTAAGGTACAATAGTTTTGATCCATGGATCTCTTACATTCATGGAGTTCCTAAATTCTCCAATTTATAAAGCTAGAATTCTCTAATTGAGTTAGGATTTTCTTTCATGTCATGGTTTCCTTTAAATATTGATGTAATTGATTGATCCATGATATTTTATGCATGAATTGAGTTAATTTCATGTTTTATGATGATCCCCCGTGAACCCATGTAATTCCCATATTTTCCAAGTTATGATCATATGATGTGGGTTTTGGATTATGAAAGAGAAGTTTATGAAATCAAGCATGTTCTCATGAAATTTATGTAAATATTTTAAGGATGCTTTGAGAGTGAAGTATCAATGTTGTTGCTATTGTTGTTTTGTTGAAAGGATTTATCATATACACATGTAAGCATGAATTGTGAAAGGCTTTCTCACATGATAAGGGCTCTTAGGGTTGAAAGTTTTTCTCACCTAAAACAAACCAATGTTAAGGAGTTATTCTAATGATTAGGCAAGAGGAAATTACCCATGATATCTAATTGAATGATAAGAGGCGATTACCCATGTCACATGATGTAAGGACAGGAGGCGATTACCCATATTCCTTTAAGAGCTAAGATGAATATGAATAAGAACTATTCCGTGGAAGTTAGCCTTAGAACCGAGTGGAAAAGTGGCGATTACCTGTGTCCCATAACTATGTGCCAACATAGGATTGTCTAGATAGACATTAGCTAGTGGATCCACATAAGCTAGAAGTTCATGGTCCTTACCGTGGCAAGTAGGACAACTCTTTTCGATGTGGAAGACACAGGATTCCATGATGATATCTCTCATGGTCTTATATATCGGTTAAGGCTATTTCCCACAAGTGAGTTATGATGAACTAAGGTTACTTCAAGGAAGTATCTCATGCATGTTTAAGATGGCGATTATGTGCATTGACCATGTTTTATGACTCATGTTTTCTAACTCTTATCACATGTTTAGCTTGGTCATTGCATCTTTTGAAGGTATCTCCATTTTAGCATGTTTTCATACATTTTATGTATGGATATCATACTTGGGACATATTTTGTACTAACGCATTCTCTTTCCTATATTTTTCCCAAATGTAAGGTTCGACTGTCAGAGTTCCCATTTCATGGCTAAGGTTCGTTGAGGAGATTCCCAGCTTTGGTGAGTCCTCATGCTTCGAGGACAGACATTTATTGTTTTCAGTCTCTTCTTATTTTCAGTTTTGAACATGATGTACGGGTTTCACCCAGATTCATTCTTATGTACTAGATGGCTTTTAGACAATGTTTTAGACTTCCGCTTTACTTTTATAAAATGATTTGGTCTTGAAATGTTCCTTTTTATCTCTTTAATTCTATTTTTTGTATGATGAAAGCTAAGTGGCTTGTATGGGGCCTTTCGGAGTCTTATACGCCATGTTACGCTTAGGGGCTAACTTGGGTCGTGACAAACTTGGTATCAGAGCACAAGGTTTAGAAAGTTCCTAGGATATGTCATAAGTTATATCGAGTAGAGTCTTGTCCATGAGTGTGAAGCGCGCCACACTTATGAATAAGAAGCTACAAGATGTTTAAGAAACTCCACTTCTTTCATTACTCTAAAGTCGTGCAATAGAGTTTAACTCTATAAGGTCTCTCTCCTAATCTTTACCTGATGCTCTACAGAAGATGACTACTCGAAGAGATTATGCTAGAAGGAATATGAGGGAGAATGCGGAACAATAAGCTTTTCCTCAAGTTCCCCAAGTTCAGATCGATCCTTTGGCCGAGAAAGTGACTAATGCGGAGTTTAGGGTTGCTCTTCAAGTGTTGGCCCAATCCATGACGGCCCAAGCCAATAGGAGGTTGCTATTCCCGTAAGCCCAAATATGGGTACGACGACATCTAGAGTGAGGGACTTCACTAGAATGAATCCTCTGGAGGTTCATGGTTCTAAGGTTGAGGAAGATCCTCAAGAGTGCATTGATGAGGTTTATAAGGTGTTGATGATCATGGAAGTAACGCCGGTGGAAAAAGTGGAGTTGGCCGTTTATCAACTTAAAGGTGTTGCTCAAATATGGTACAACCAATGGAACGAGAGGAGGCCGGAAAATATGGGTCCTCTCGATTCGGAAAAGTTTAAGGTTGCTTTCCTTGATAGGTTCTTTCCCCTTGAGATGAGGGAGGCAAAGGTGATTGAGTTCATCAACCTTCGTCAAGGAAGTATGAGTGTGAAGGAATATGTTTTGAAGTTCATACAATTGTCTTGATATGTCTCCTACTATGATTGTCGATCCTAGGGCAAGGATAAGTAAGTTTGTTTTGGGTGTGTCTGAAATGATGGTTAAGGAATGTCGTACTGACATGCTTGTTAATGATATGGATATCTCTCGTCTCATGGTTCACTCTCAACAAATTGAAGAGGAGAAACTTAAGAAAAAGTCTAAGGAGGCAAAGAGCTAAGACCGGTGATGGTAACTTCTCTCATTCAAGGTCAGATGGACATGGTCGTTCTAAGTTTCAACTAAGGTTTTCTGATCAAGGTTACTCTAATGCTCTTTCTAAGTTCAACAAAGATAGGGTGTCTAACCCTAAATCTCAAGGAGGAAGTGGTAGTGGGTCTTTAATGCATACTTGTGCTAAGCGTGGAAGGAAGCACGAGGGAAAGTGTCTAACAGGTTCCAATGTTTGCTTTGGTTGTGGTAAGATGGACCACAAGATAAGGGATTGCCCTTCAGTTGCTAAGAATGAAGGAGATAATCGTCTAAGGGCTCAAGCTAATCCTTCATTCGGTCCTAGTGGTTCGGGTCCAAATGCTTCCAAGCAAAATAGATTATATGCACTTCAAACTCGTGGTGAACAAGAGGGTTCTCTCGATGTGGTTACCAGTATCTTGAAAGTCTTTCAACTTGATGTCTATGCTTTACTTGATCCCGGTGCTACCTTTTATTTTGTGACGCCATATGTGGCTATGAGGTTTGATATTCTTCCGGATGGGTTGTTCGATCCCTTTTTTGTCTCTACTCTTGTTAATGATTCTATTGTGGCTAAGAGGGTCTATAGAAAATGTTCTATCTCCTTGTCCCATAAAGTTACTCTTGTTGATCTTGTAGAGCTGGATATGTTATATTTTGATGTTATCTTTGGTATGGATTGGATGCACTCATGTTATGCTTCTATTGATTGTAGAACTCATGTAGTCAAGTTTCAGTTTCCAGATGAGTCTGTCCTAGAGTTGAAAGGGGGAAATTCTTTGCCTAAGGGTCAGTTTGTCTCTTGTCTTAAAGCTACAAAAATGATTTCAAAGTGTTGCATTTACCATCTTGTTAGGGTGAGGGCTATAGATTCTGAAACCCGTACTCTCGAGTCGGCCCCCGTAGTTAATGAGTTTTTGGAAGTGTTCCCAGATGATTTATTCGGTATTCCTCCTGAAAGGGAAATAGACTTTGGTATCGACCTTCTCCCAAATACGCAACCTATCTCTATTCCTCCTTACCGAATAGCTCCGGCAGAACTTAAGGAATTAAAGGAGTAATTAAAAGATGTGTTGGATAAGGGTTTCATATGACCGAGTATCTGTCCATGGGGTGCTCCAATCTTCTTTATTAGAAAGAAGGATGGTTCTCTCCGTATGTGTATAGACTATCGGCAGTTGAACAAGGTTACCGTTAAGAATAATTTTTTTGACTAACGTCAAGGAGCGATTTACTTCTCCAAGATTGACCTCCAATCGGGTTATCACCAGTTGAGAATGAAAGAAGATGACATTCCGAAGACGTCCTTTCAGACTCGGTATGGTCATTTTGAGTTTTTGGTGATGTCTTTTGGTTTGACTAATGCTTCAGCGGCATTTATGGATTTGATTAATAGGGTGTTTAGACAATACCTTGACATATTTGTGATTGTGTTCATTGATGACATATTGATCTATTTGAGGAGTAAGGATGATCACATCAATCATTTGAGGATATTGTTGCAAATTCTCAAGGACCAACAACTCTTTGCAAAGTTTAGCAAGTGTGAGTTTTGGCTAAGGTCTGTAGCCTTTCTTGGTCACATTGTTTCAAGTAAGGGTATTGAGGTAGACCCTAAGAAGAAGGATGTGATTAAGAGTTGGCCTAGACCTTTATCCCCTTTGGACATTAGAAGTTTCTTGGGTTTGGCTGGTTACTACAGAAGGTTTGTTGAGGGCTTTTCTTCGATTGCCTCTCCTTTGACAACATTAACTCACAAAAGGATAAGTTCATATGGTCCGAAGCGTGTGAAAAAAGTTTTCAAGAATTGAAAGATACACTTATTTCTGCTCCAATGTTGACATTATCGGAAGGGACTGATGGTTTTGTTTTTTATTGTGATGCCTCGAGAATTGGGCAAGGATGTGTGCTTAAGCAAAATGGAAAATCTATTGCATATAGTTCAAGGCAACCTAAGATTCATGAGAAGAATTATCCTACCCATGACCTTGAGCTAGCGGCGGTCTTTTTTTTTTGCCTTAAAGATTTGGAGGCACTATTTGTATGGTGTCCATGTCGATATTTTTACTGACCATAGGAGTTTGCAATATGTGTTTAATCAGAAGGATCTAAATCTTCGCCAAATAAGGTGGCTTGAGTTATTAAATGATTATGATATGAGCATTCTCTATCACCCGGTAAGGCAAATGTGGTGGCGGACGCTCCTAGTCGGTTATCTATGGATAGTGTTGCTCACATCGAAAATGATAAAAACGAGTTAGTTCGAGATGTTTCAAATGTGAAATCCAAGTAAGGTCTTGATTCGACTTTGGTAGAATTGAAGGAACGGTGCTTAAGAAGTCCGTAGAGGCTTTCTCCCAAGGAGGAGATGGAGTACTTAGATATCAAGGTCGTTGTGTGTTCCTAATGTTGATGACTTGAGGGAGAAGATCTTGTCAGAAGCCCATAGTTCTCGGTATTTCATTCCTCCGGAAGCCACCAAGATGTACCTTGATTTGCGGGAGGTCTATTGGTGGAATGGAATGAACAAGGATATTGTAGAATTTGTGGCTAAGCGTCCTAATTGTCAACAAGTGAGAGTTGAGCATCACAAATCGGGATCCCAAGACATTAGCATTCCTACTTGGAAGTGGGAAGATTTGAATATGGACTTTGTTGTTGGGTTGTCTCGCACCCGGCGACAACATGACTTGATCTAGGTTATAGTAGATCAGATGACGAAATCAACTCATTTCATTTCCGTCAAGGTTTCTTATACGAAGGAGGACTACGCTAAGTTGTACTTGAGGGAATGGTAAAGTTGCATTGAGTGCCTTTATCCATTATCTTCGATCGCGGTACCCAATTCACTTCTCAGTATTGGAGATCTTTTAAAAAGGGTCTTGGTACTTGTGTTAAGCTTAGGACAATCTTTCATCCACTAACTGATGGGCAAGCAGATTCTACTATCCAAACTTTGGAAGATATGTTGAGAGCTTGTGTGATAGATTTCAAGGGTAATTGGGATGACCACTTGCCTTTGATTGAGTTCGCCTATAACAATAGTTATTACTCAAGTATTGATATGGCTCCATTTGAGGCCTAGTATGGTAGGAGGTATAGATCCCCTATAAGTTGGTTTGAGGTGGGTGAAGTTGCCCTAATAGGTCCCGAGTTGGTACATGAGGCTATTGAAAAAGTTAAACTTATTAGAGAAAGGTTGAAAATGGCTTAAAGTCGCCAAAAGTCATATGACGATGTAAGAAGAAGAGATCTTGAGTTTGATATTAATGATTGGGTCTATTTGAAAATTTCACTCATGAATGGTGTAATGAGGCTTGGTAAGAAAGGGAAGATTAGTCCCCGATATGTAGGCCCATATCAGATTTTGAGGCGTATTGGGAAGGTTGCTTATGAACTTGAGTTACCTAATAAATTGGCATCGGTGCATCCAGTTTTCCATGTCTCCATGTTAAAGAAATGTGTTGGTTATCCGACATCTAAATTTCCCTTAGAAGATTTGGGAATTAAGGAGAACCTTTCTTATGAGGAAGTACCGGGTGAGATTTTTGACCGGCAAGTCAAGAAATTGAGAAATAAAGAAGTTGCTTCCGGGAAAGTGCTGTGGAAGAATCAATTAGTTGAGGGTGCTACTTGGGAGGCCGAGGCCGATATGATGTCCCATTATCCTCATTTTTTTCCTTCTACCTCTACTCTAGCTTGAGGTATTGATGTTCCTCATGGTTTACTCTTTTGATGTCACGTGTCTTAGATATTCCCATGATTTCCTCATTTATGCATGTTCATGAAAAAACTCTAGTTTTGAGAAAATGAGTCAACTTGATATGTCTTGAATCTCATTCGAGGACGAATGATCTCAAGGGGGAGATAATGTAATACCTCAGATTCGAGAAAGGGTAAAACTTTCAGTTGTTAAGAATCTTGTGCCAGTTCCTACGGTGCCATCCACGTCCCGTGGAACGACCCACGGACTGTAGGTGGTGTCCGTGGTTGGCCAGATAGTTTTCCCCAAAAAGGTCTATATCCACGGCCAGGATCAACGGACCGTTGATGGACCCACGGTCAGTGGATGAGGTCTGTCGATCAAGGCCTCAAATTTTAGTTTCTGACGCCAGACGATGGACTAACAAGACGGACCATCGGTTGAACCACGGTCCATAGGTCGTTACCATAGTTAATGTCGGCAGTTAAAATATTAGGGGCTTTTGGGTCTTTTCCTAATTATTTTATCCTAATACTATGTCATTTTGCCCTTCACATAATGACCTATATAAGTGTTTTAACCCCCAAATTTCCCCAATTGAAATCATTCTCTCAAATTTACAAAAGAAGAACAAGTCTTCCTTTCAAAATATTTCTCTCTAGAAACCTTGAAGAAGAAGGGATCAACCTAGGGTTTCAAATCAAGTCTCCAATTTCTCCATTGAAGTTAAGCAATTGACATTAAGGTATGATAGTTTTCATCCATGGATCTCTTACATTCATGGAGTTCCTAAATTCTCCAACTTATAAAGCTAGAATTCCCCAAATGAGTTAGGGTTTTCTTCCATGTCATGGGTTCCTTTAAATATTGATGTAATTGATTGATCCATGATCTTTTATGCATGAATTGAGTTAATCTCATGTTTTATGATGATCACCCATGAACCCATGTAATTTTCATGTTTTCCAAGTTATGATCATATGATGTGGGTTTTGAATTATGAAAGAGAAGTTTATTAAATCAAACATGTTCTCATAAAATATATGTAAATGTTTTAAGGATGCTTTGAGAGTGAAGTATCATGTTGTTGCTATTGTTGTGTTGTTGAAATGATTTCTCATATACACATGTAAGCATGAATTGTGAAAGGTTTTCTCACATGATAAGGGTTCTTAGGGTTGAAAGGTTGTCTCACCTAAATCGAACCAATGTTAATGAGCTACTCTAATGATGAAGCAAGAGGCGATTACCCATGCTCTTTAATTGAATGACAAGAGACGATTGCCAATGCACGTGATGTAAGGAGAAAAGGCGATTATCCATGTTCCTTTAAGAGCTAAGATGAATATGAATAAGAACTATTCCGTGGAAATTAAGCTTAGAAACGAGTGGACAAGTGACGATTATCCGTGTCCCATAACTATGTGCCAACATAGGATTG
This sequence comes from Solanum verrucosum, assembly GCF_900185275.1. Taxonomy (NCBI): domain Eukaryota; kingdom Viridiplantae; phylum Streptophyta; class Magnoliopsida; order Solanales; family Solanaceae; genus Solanum; species Solanum verrucosum. The sequence continues at coordinate 107,733 of NW_026019686.1, forward strand.
TCTAGATAGACATTAGCTAGTGGATCTACATAAGTTAGAAGTTCATGGTCCTTATCGTGGCAAGTAGGACAACTCTCTTCGGTGTGGAAGACACCGAATTCCATGATGATAGCTCTCATGGTCTTATATATCGGTTGAGGTTACTTCCCACAAGTGAGTTATGATGAACTAAGGTTACTTCAAGAAAGTATCTCATGCATGTTTAAGATGGCTATTATGTGCATTGACCATGTTTTATGACTCATAATTTATAACTCTTATCATATGTTTAGCTTGGTCATTGCATCTTATGAAGGTATCTCCCTTTTAGCATGTTTTCATACGTTTTATGCATGGCTATCATACTTGGTACATATTTTGTACTAACGCATACTCTTGCCTACATTTTTCCCAAATGTAGGGTTTGACAGTCAGGGTTCCTAGTTTTGTGGCTAGAGTTCGTTGAGGAGATTCCCAACTTTGGTGAGTCCTCATGCTTCGAGGATGGATATTTATTGTTTTCGATCTTTCTTTACTTTCATTTTTGAACATTATGTATGGGTTTCGCCCAAATTCATTCTTTTGTACTAGATGACTTTGAGACAATATTTTAGACTTCCGCTTTATTTTTATAAAATGGTTTGGACTTGAAATGTTCCTCTTTATCTCTTTTATTCTATTTCTTGTATGATGAAAACTAAGTGGCTTGTATGGGGTCTTTCGAGGTCTTATACGCCATGTTACGCCTAGGGGCTACCTTGGATCTTGACAATATTTCTCTTATGTTTAATAATATCATGTTATTGATTTTCATTTTTTCTAATGTATATTTTACTTGAAATTGCACAGCTTTTCGGGGAGAGAAAATAAATTTAGCATTCAACGCTTTCTTTAGAATCACGGGAAGAAAATTGGCTCTTCAAAAACCAAAAAAAGAGATTTAAAACGCCAACTATTATTTATTTGGTTTGATTTATAGATTTTAAAAGATAACACAAATAATTTGATTTGGTATTTAAAAATCCAAACCCAGTTGATGTGTTAATAGAGAAAAACTTAGCCCTACCCCAATTGACATCCCTATTGTAGGCTGTTCAACCTCATAAAGGAAAATATAGAGAATCAAAAAAAATGTGTAAAATGGAGTGGCAAACAATATCAACATCCAGGGAGAAGTAGCAAAAATGGCAGAGACACAAAACGTAACTAAAAGAAAAACTAACCTATAAACACATCTCCTCCGATTTTGTGTGCGCGCATAAATAAATAAAGGGAAATTCTTTACATGTTTGTTTTTATACCTAGCACTCTTCCATAACTGCCATTTACAGTAGCAATACGCAGATTGGTACCATTCTATGCCTGCCTGCCAGATTTTCATCACCAATTCTGATAATCTTGACTACTCATATTCAACTGCATAAACAGGAAGAGAACCATGTCAATTAAGCTTAAAAATTTTATGACAAAAACCCCCCCATCAAAACCATGTTACTTCCCCTCTCTTCAAAGGATGAAAATTATTGCAAGAGGAATTTCAAGAAAAAATTTTGAACAAGGGGACCAGTTAATCAGATCATATCATATGTATGTGAAGTGATAACATCAGGTAAGCTGTAGTTTTCTTCTTCTTTTTTTTAATTAAAACAATATTCTTCTTGTGTGGTCAGGAAGCTTGGTTGGTTTCCTTTATCTGAGAATTGAGATTGTTAGCTGTTCGAGTCAGCAGCTTCTATATATACAAATGAGCAGACATGTCTTTCTAGAAGAAAAATCAGCCCTGTAAGAAAATAATGCACACAAAAAACACAAAGAGCGAGGGAAAGGGGGAGAGAGAGCGCACTTACAATTTAGCTGTAGGAAGAGTATAGCAACCCACAAATATGGTCATATTCACCAAACTCGGCAAAGGGTGAATTACATTTTACGGCACTAAGGCATCACCACTTTGAACGATACATCAAAAAGGAGATTGACACAATGGACAAGTTGACTTGTGAGAAGTAGAGAACCACTTGTAGAGGCAGGCTGAATGGAACTTGTGTTTGCAGGTTTTGCAAGCTAGCCGTGGGAGGCTATGATTTGAAGTGTGAATGACACTGTAACATATGGGGCATTCCTCCACACCTTCAAATTCCTTGTCAAAATTGCGCTTCCATATGCAAATGGCTTCAGCTAGGGCACCATTCTGCATTGTAGGAAAAATAGGTCATCAACTTTGCCCGCAAAGTGTATGCAGGATCATTGAGAATTATCCAAGTGCTGGCAGGTCATTCAAGAAACACAACTTACACTCAGCAGTTAATTGACATCAAAGATGGTAAAATACCAATACCTAAAAAAATGGTAGATATAAAAGAAAAGGGTGACATTTTAAAGTTAAAAGGTGCGCGCGCCTCAGCAAGAAACATATGCATGATCAAAGAGCAGAATATTAAATGTAACAGCTATGTATGTCGAGGGCAATAAATTCAAATATAACAGATGGGAGACTGACAGATTACAGTAATGAGCAGAGACATAGAGGAAATGATCAGGGTGGGATGGGAGAATAATGCACAGATCCAAAGTCAGTGGGAGACACCTGATTACGAAGAAATGACATCATTGACATTAACCACTTTCTCTGCTTAACCTCACTAATGCCAAGGCTCTTGGTACAATCTACATCCACAGGTCGCAGAGGGTAAGATCCCGGAAGACGAATTACTAGGTCCATTCCTGTTTCGTCTTTTGTGTAGGTAGCCACCACTTCACTAGCAGATTTGCTCACGGTGACAGAGAAATTATCATCAGCAAAATTGGCTTTTTTAATCTGCATTTGAATGAAGGTCAGCAAGGCATTTTATGGTCGCAAAGAACATAAGTCTTATGCTGGAAATAAGATTACAAACACAAGCAAGTACAGGTACTTTATATTCATCCAGACTGGATTATTTTAACTGAGAGTATAAGATTCTATAGCAGCCAGTTTGCCAGTCACTTGGCTAGCAAACATCAGGAACTGAAAGAAATATATGACCCTACCACATTCAAAATAAAAATGATTCAGATTTTCAGGAAAACCCCTGGAATTCCCTTTATTTTGGTAAGTGTTTCATGAATTCATTTCAATAAATGTTCAAGTATCTCAAGTGCGTAAGGACGACATTCGTACCTGAGAGAGTTCATTCATAATCAGAGGGGGGCTACAATATGCTCTAGTGAAAAATTCAATAGCAGACGAAGTAGAACGGTCACGTATAGCGCTAAACCACCCTCGAACATAAGCGGGAAGAACACAAAGCATGAGGCCAAAAATTGCACCAGCAAGTGAAGCAACTTTTTCTGGTCTGACAGGCCAAAGCGATTCCAAGCAAAATAATACAGAACTAGAAGTGATGGCACGGGTTGCAGATTTTGCTGCTTCTGACACTGAAGCTGGAAGTTCTGAATCCTTCTTTTTCAAGCTTGATGGTACACAAAATTCCAAAGGGATATGCTGGAAAAGGCAATCTAACACTGTTGAAGTAGCAAATTCTTGAATGTATTGAACCATTCTCTCCCTCAGGGGTGATGATGATGGTAGTGATATTACATGTGAAAGTAACAAAGACCAAGCTAGAAAGACCTTTATCTGAAAAATTGAAGGATATTTAGCAAACAGAAGTGGTTTATTCATGCTTCTCCATTAGGTTTGAAGAAGCAAAAAAAGCCCAAAGGGGGAGGGGAACAAAAACCTAACCCGTTCAAATGCAAGCAAGTCCATTTGCAGAGCATCATATGGTAGCTTTTCCAGTATGGAAGAAACTTCTGCCCTAAGATGGAGACTTTCTTCAGCAGAACCGTCAGTATCCTGGTTGTTGGAGGCATCTCCACCAGAGGAACATGTCTTCTCGACAGTGTACAAAGATAAGTCAGACACAGGTTCAGTTGAAAGAATAACATAAGCAGCACATCTTAGGGAAGGAAGTGTCTTGGAAGAAAAAAGCATTGCATACAAAGAGCTAACTGGCCCTTTACTTAGGCCCCAGATTTCAACTGATTTTACTGCCTTCTCTCTTGCAGTTGAAGAGGACTCGACAACCAGTGAAGCCACTAAGTCCCAGAACTGAGAATGATCAAGAATAGACGATGCTACAATGGAAGAAGCTTCACTACTATAAGAACTTGCCAAAGCCTGGGTAGCAGCAGTAGAAAAGAACAACCGAAGAACAGCTTCTATAATTCGGTGTTTGGCCATCTCCCATCTGTCAATTTTCAAGGGACTAGAAACATCAACAGGCTCTTTTGCTTCAATACCACTTAAATTGCAAAATGAAGAAAATCCAATTAGAGCATTGCTTCCGAGTTTTATTGGAGAAGAGTCCACTAAAACGGTATCGTTGATCCTCTTCAGCATAACTTCCAAATGTTCACAACTAGAACCATCCGTAATAACACCATTCACATTCTCAGCAATTTCCTCCATCACAACAACTGCTGCTTCAATCCACCACCTAAAACGGTATAGGAGAAACTCCCAATCATCCTCACTAAAGTCTTCCCAGCAATAAGCAACTGCAACCAGAATCATTTTTGATAACAAAATCTGCACAACCGGCAGCTTGTTTATAACAGATAATGCTGAATTCTTTCTCTGCTTCTGAAATAATTCAAACAGTAACATTCTCTCAGTAGAGCTGACATATCTTTCTGGTCTTAGCCCTTTCGCTCCTTCAATTTGCCGTACAGGATAGCAGGATATAACAAGGTGAAACCAAACTTCCATATCTGAAAATACCAAATTCCATTACACTTGCAACGGATAAGTTACAGATTTTGTGAAATATGTTTAAGTCAAATGGATTGAGAAAAGAAATCAGATATTAGATGCATAAGCCAACAAATATCTCTGCTACAAATCAAGGCACTAATTTGACTACTTCTTATGTTGTTTAAATCCTTTAGAAAATTGACACATTGTAGAGAGCAGTAATTTACCTTCTGTCGTTTGCCATGCATTTAAGGGTGGAAAAGATTGTGTTCGCTGGAGCCAGTGCATGATAGCCTGTTGCACTTCACAACAGTCAGAAGAAGCAGACTGCAATTTTGCAGTGTCTTGGCCGAATGAAACACTCAAGGGTCTAATGATTACGTCCATAACTGAAGGAAGTATCCTCAAACAATTTATATTTATTGTTTCACCAATATGGAGTTTATTCAAAAGCTGATTGAAAAGAAATACTGCCTTGGCTTTCCCCCATACATTATCTTCAAAAAGTTTAGACACTAATGATACAACAGCTCTCAGGAAGGGTTCTCTAATATTTTCCGCATTTGTAACAGGAGATAAATTTGAAAGACTCAATTCTGCAACTCCCCCATGAATAAGTGCACCATCGAGCAAAATGGTGACAATATAATCTAACAACTCATCCTCAGGCGTATAACATTCACTATTTAAATATTCACAGAGATAAGGTAAGAAGGAGCACAAGGCGTTGCCGCCATTCCATTTCCAAGTGCACAAGATTTCAGCTGCCAGCCAGGCACGGGAATACTGACATTGCAGAGTTGTGGTAGGTTGATTACTATGATCCTCAGTTAAAGATGGAGACACATTAGAAACAGCACCAGCAATGATTTTATCAAACCCCATCTTTGGTATAAGTCTGTCTATCAGAGCAACAAACCTGGTACCTTTTGGGGTCTGCAAAAAGTTAAAGTACAAAACTATGAGATCTTATAATATAGATCTAATGTGAATGCATAGCATGATGTAACTCACCTTGGAAAAGCTAAAACGATGCCACAAAATGTTATAAAACTAAATAGTTGAATGAGAAAGTTAACAAGAATATGTTTACTTCATAAAAAAAAGGAAACAAGAATGTGTCAAAAAATAAAACCTCACTGTAACTCCCTCTTTTCCAACAAGAACATATCAGTGAATAGAAAAGTAGGTGCACAAGATCATCCCAAAACTGCTCAATATAAATTACTTAAGCGGGAAGGGCACTCACATCAATTGAAGCACTCTCAGTTTTCACCAAAGCTGCTCCTTTCCCAACTTTAATATCTGGTGCAACCCAAGCAGGCCAAGAATCATCCTGGCTTAGAAATCTGTCTAACAGCTTTTGTTCCTCAAACTGATCTTGACAGAGACATTCAAGAAGTTCAAGGACCCAGTGAGAGCATAAAGATGTGACTTCTGCAGTATCCATATTTTCATCCTTAAGCACAGCACTCCTTACAGTCTGGACCAAGATGCTTTCCAGGATCTTTCGACTATCTAGGTTGATACTAAATAGGAACTGGTTACAAATTTTGCGATGGAGAGCATGCACTAGCTCACAAGAAGCCAACCTTGACTTTATTTTTTCTGTGGATTCTTCACCAAGTTCATTGTTGAAGACAGTAGCCATGCTGCATTCCCATTTAATTATAAACATTGCAGCTAAGATTCCTGAAAGCAGCTCAACTTCATGATGCAAACATTTCAATGCAGAAAAGCCACCATCAAGCACTTGAAAAGCAAAATCGACCATCTCATTAACATCCATAGAAGGTTCAAATCCCAGTTCAGTGTTATTGTCTCTGACAGGTATTACAGAACACATGTCCTTGACCCATATGAAGGGAGAATCCATCATGAAAACTGTCAACTTCTTAAGAACCTCCTCAAATACTAGTACTAGTGTACTTTGGGACAGAAATTTTGTTTCATCATCTCCTGCTATGCCACCCAGAACAGCACTGCAACAGAACAACAAAACAACCCAAAATAAAACAATAACAAAAAATTAGGGTTTGTCAGTGTTGTGCTACTAACTGTAGTCTTAAGCAAATGAACAACACCTCCATGCCACTGAAGCCTAGATATTGAGATGGGAAACAAAAACAGACTATAACCACAGGTTCCAAATTACAGAAGATAAACATGTCGTCATCCTAGAGAATAAAGTCTTTAAACTTAATAAGAGTGCTATTGTTCCCCATATTGGTTGAGGAAATGGGCTGTTGTCTCCTTATATGGTAGTGGACAACCCTCATATAATGAGTTAATTTTTGTGGTCCAGTTAACCCTCACAGCATCAACACCATGCTCATCCTATCCTTGATGTATAGGACGTTGGGGCCCATGTTCTTTTAATCATGCTCCAGATATCCAACTCTAGCATGTAGAGATATGTTGCTTGGACTCTTCAAAAATATCGATGGGTACGTGTCAGATCCTCAAAAAATAGTGTATACATGAAGGATCCGATGCGGGTACGGCAACATTTCTGGAGAGTCCGAGCAACTTAGATGTAGAGTAGGGTTGTTCGTTGGCCAGTTTGGATGGCTTTTAGACTATTCAGTTTGTGAATTTGGTTTCTTGAAATGCTATATCAATACCAATACTTACTAAAGTTGGTATGGTTTGATTTTTTATCTTTTTGGTTTGGTAACTTCAATTGTTCAGCTTGGATAGAGAGTTATACTTTCTTTTTTGTCATTAAGAGATAAATCTTGGACAAAACACTAAAGAAAGTGCTTTTCGGAGCTTCCCATTTTCTAGACTAAGTTAAGAGGAAAGATCTACCTAATCATATATGAACTTTGGAACTGGACCACCATCAGTTCTGAATATAGTATATAGGAATTGCAAAACAAAAACAGTTGAAGTGGTGGTAATGATCCGAACTGGATTGGATCTCTTACATTGAGGAAAAAGAAAATTAAAGATCAGTGGAAATTTTGAATTTAATTCTCATTATCACAATATTCCATCTGCGATTCATCAAGCAATGACATAAGAATGACACTATCTATCTCTGGTAAAAGGCAGGTAGCGAAGAAAAGGTGGGAAAGGTTAAAACAGTGTTGTAGAATGTGCCTGCTTCCTCGCTTAAAGCAAGAAGCGACACGAGGCAGGGGGTATATCGCTACACAGGTATGAATCACAGCGACATGAAAGAAGCGCCCACTTTAGGGGTAAAAGTGTGAAGCTGTAGGATGCGTATCCTTTTAACTTTTATCTAAAAAGCTGGACAGTTTAAGGAGAAGAAGTACTATTTCTAAAGTGACTTTCTTCTGCAACTGCAATTAGGGTGGCAAACTTCTGCTCTGGTTGCAACCTAGTGCTTCTTTTCTTCTTCAAGCTCTAAGTATGGCCTTTTCTTCTCTTCTCTTCTTCATTTCTCTCGTTGTTGTTGTGGCTCTTTTTCATTCTCTTCTTCTCTTATTTTTCTCAGCTTCATTACTTCTTCAGCTTATATTTTCTTTATTAGTTTTTCCTTTGCTTGATTTATAATTGAAATTTAAATTATTCTATTTCTTCTACTCGGTATTTTAATTCAATTGAATCTATTTTTATTTTTTTTCGTCTTCTTCTCTCTTTTTTTGTCATGTGCTCTACTTTTTTCCCAGGTGCTCTACTATTTCATTTCTTCACTTCGTTAATTTGATTAACATTTTAAGTTATTCTACTTCATTTTTGAGTTTGTTAATTTTATTATCTATTTGTCCTTTTCTCTTTGTGTTTTCTTGTGTTGTGAGATTTATTTTGGTCTTTTTAAAAAAAGAAAATGTGTTTACTTCGAATGAAGTGAGCACTTCGCTTCACGGCTCACGCTCTAAGCAAAGCGGGGCCTTGTCATTGTTTGCCACTTCACGCTCTCAAAAACACTGGATTAAAGAATCTAGGGTAAAGGGTCAAATATGCCCCTAAACTATTCGAAAAGGTCTAGATATACCCTCCGTTTAAAGTTTGGCTCACTCATGCCCTCGCCGTCCAACTTTTCGTCTAGATATCCCCTTATGGACGTTAGTTGGTCTACTGGACATATCCAGCTCATTTTTCATTTATTTAAATGCCACATGGAACTGTCATGTCAATTTGACTTTACCAAATGACATTTATATGAAAATGGAAAGGGATCAATTATGCCCCTAAAAAATTTGAACCCATAAATACCTAATCCGACTCATAAATCAACCCCACTTTTAAATAAACTACCCGACCCGTTTTCAACAATTTTGTTTAAATTTTTATTTTTTTCGGTAAATCCCGAAAATGAGTAATTGATTAATAAAAAATAAGAAAAATATGAAAAGAAATATAAAATTAACACCAAAATTTCACAAATAAATATTGTAACCTTAGATTCAAAAATTTCAACAATTTTTTTTTAAAAAAAAATTTCGGTAAATCCCGAAAATGAGTAATACCGAAAGAAATAAAAATTAAAAAAAATTGTTGAAATTTTTGAATTTAAGGTTACTATATTTATTTGTGAATTTTTGGCGTTAATTTTATATTTTTTTCATAATTTTTATTAATCAATTACTCATTTTCGGGATTTACCGAAAAAATAAAAATTTAAACAAAATTGTTGAAAACGGGTCGGATAGTTTATTTAAAAGGGGGGTTAATTTATGGGTCGGTTTAGGTGTTTATGGGTTCGAATTTTTTAGGGGCATAATTGATCCCTTTCCATTTTCATATAAATGTCATGTGGTAAAGTCAAAATGACATGACAATTCCATGTGGCATTTAAGAAATGGAAAATGAGTTGGAAATGTCCAGCAGGCCAACTAACGCCCGTAAGGGCATATCTAGACGAAAAGTTGGACGGTGAGGGCATGAGTGAGCCAAACTTTAAACGGAGGTATATCTAGACCTTTTCGAATAGTTTAGGGGCATATTTAACCCTTTACCCAAGAATCTAAGGATAAAGGAAGTAAAATATTAGGCCTTTTATATTAGTGTTATAATCTAGGGAAAAGGGTCTGATATACCCCTCAACTTTGTCATTTAGAGCTGATATACCCCTCGTTATGAAAGTGGTTCATATATACCCCTACTTATATACAAATGACTCACATATACCCTTTTCCTCTAACGGAAATGAAAAAAAATAATTTTAGGTTAATTTTTTATTATTTTTTTAAAAAAATATAATCCCATATGAGTATATTTAATCCTCCTCAAACATATATTTTTTTTTTACTTTTTTTTTTGTTTCAATGACTAATTTAGATTTATTATTTTGATGGTCAAATTTATTTATGTTTCACTAATATTCTTATAAAACTTATTATAGATGACCAAATTGTTTTCTTCAAATACAAAAATTAAATTACAATATAGACCAAAAAAATAAAATTTTAAATTATAATATAGCCACAAAAAAATAGTTTTAAATTTTTTTCTTTACACTAAGGAATGAAAGAAAAAAATAAAATAAGAATAAGAAACTCAAATAATTATAATAAAAGAAGTCACAAAATAATTTATGTATAAAAAAGATTAAAATATACCTTGAACTTTGCTAGAAGAATCATATATACCCCTAAATAATTTTTAAGAAAATTAAAAGTCAAAAATATAAATTTAAAACTAACTTTTTCACTTCCGTTAAATAAAGGGTATATGTGAGCTCATTTTGTAACTGTAGGGGTATATGTGAGCCGTTTGTATAACGGTAAGGGTATATATGAGCCACTTTCATAACGAGGGGCATATCAGCTCCAAATAACAAAGTTGAGGGGTATATCAGGCCCTTTTCCCTATAATCTATAATATGTGTATTGTATAAGTTAGCATGTATTTCGATACGGTCTTGGTACTCGGCATTTTTTCCTAAATACCATATACCATACATAATTTTTCAAAAACTTAAGCCAAATAGCATATCAAAATCTGGAAATTTTGTTTTGATTCGATATGCAATCCCCCACCCTCATGCAGAGGGTGTTATAAGTGTATGGGTTATTGTCTCCTTATATAATGTTGGCCAATGTTCATCTCAAGAGTTATTTTTTTGGATCTTTTGGGATTGAGTTAGGGCAAAGATTTTTATCTTCTTATCAAGGAGCCCAAAGATTTGATATGTAGCATAAAATTTAGGTTAAAATATTCTGATATCAATTATTAACTCAAGCTTTTACTTGTCGTATAGCACATTGAGATGTTCATTATACAATTTTGAGACAGGAGACAATTACTAAAATTTCAAAGCAAAAGATAATCATTCTTAGTCCCAATAATACAAACAACAACATACCGAGTGTAGTCCCACAAAGTGGAGTCTGGGAGGGTAGAGTGTACACAGACCTTACCCCTAACTCAGTGGTAGAGAGGTTGTTTCCAATAAGACCCTCGGCTCAAGGAAAATAGTTCAAAGTAGTCCAGAAGAAGTAACAGAAGTAAAAGAAATGACGGATATAGTAAAAAACAATAGATAGTAGATAGTAACAAAACAGTACTATAGTAGAATAATATGGTAGACCCAATCACTGTTTTCAAACGTTTTCGGGGCGAGTCTCGAGGCGTACCAAAAAGGCTCTAGGGCGCAAATTGAAAACGTAGATCTATAGGACATAAGTCCTAAAATTTGGGTCATCAACCCCGAGCGTAAAAACGTATTCTCCGGGAGTAATTTATTTTTTTTGGTTTTTAAGTTTTTGCTTTATAGCATATTTTTTATTATTAATGTAATGATATTTTTATATTTTATGCTATCATGTTTTTTTCAGGTTGTAGTGATTTTTTCTAAAATGTACAAATTAACTTCCATAGAAAATGACATTGCTAAAAATAATTTTTTAGATAATCGTGTCTGAAATTGATAAGATAGAGCTTTCATAGCACTATGTTCCTGAGACAACTTTATTCATTTTTTGTCGTTACTCTTAACACTTTTTATCCTATTTCTTCTTTAAAATATATGAAAAATAATCCGTACAAATATTACTTGAGGGTGGGAAGGACTAGTAAATGTGAAGATGAATGATGGTTTCATTTTAAAGATTATTTTGGCTATTATCATATTTTGTGTTGTTAGTTATTACCTTTCTCAAATAGTAACTATAATACTTTTCTATATTATTGGTTATTAATATCTTTCCCAGGTAATAATTACAATATTTTTTTTGTATATTATTGGTTATTTATTAAAATTTATTTGTAAAATCATTGAAAGTTTTACTTTTGCTTATTTTCTTAGTAATAAAATTATAAAATTGAATATACATAAGATGTACGCCCCGTGACTCGGGGCTTATGCCTCGCGTCACGCCCCTGCATTTTAAAATACTGGACCCAACAATAGTTCAAATGATTTTTAAAATATATGGAAATGACACCCACAACATAACTTATTAGATATCAAAGTTAAAATGGGAAAATGCAACCACTTTATCGCTAGATAATCACTATCTAGTAAATTGAAGGAGTTAGAGCAAGATATGTGTGAAGAAAATATTTCAGGTATTTTTCACATACCGCATATACGAAACATTGGAAGTTCCAAAAGGTGGAAAAGCTTGAACAACAGAAACGGCAGCAGAATCCAACAGATAATGGTGCCAATGGGCTGCATAGGGAACTTGCACAGTGCTTCTATTGCTAGTTCTTGCTTTTTCAATGAGCATAGTCAATAGAGAAAGGCAATCAGAGTTCACAATCCCATCGGCAGATTTCAGTTCTTCCAAATTTGTTGCATGCATAATGATGCTAGCCCACTGTTCCGCTAAGTATTCATCAACAAGTAACGAAAGCAAGAGATCTAGCCGCATGCTAGTAGTGGGACTGTTAGCCTGCAAGCACCATGGGATAAAGGTTTCCTTGAAGACATGCAAGAATTGTCTTCCTTCGGGTTCAATGCAAAAGATCTCTTCAATTATCTTCCGCGGACTAAATATAGAGACAGCAGCCACCATAAATCTCACTGCATTAGGGGAATCCTAGAATTGACAACCAATATGAGAATGAAAGTGAAACTGAAAACATTTGATAAAAGCCACAGTAATTCCCACTGCAGGAATTCTAGAATCATTTTATACTGAAGAACGGAATCCTAGATAATACAACTCATATGAGAGAATCAAAGTGAAACTGAAAGATATTGGTAAAAAGAATCATCAAAGCAACTTTTGCTAGGGTCAGGTGTGAGAGTATTTTATTTACCTATTCCCGAAGGAGCAAATACAAATGCATACATATCACTGATCAGGCAGGATTCAGGAATATGGCGAAAACCACAAAAGAATCAATTGTGGATAAGATGAGTTTGGATTTGGGCTTAACCTTATCCAGGGAATTCAGTAGTGAATCATAAACAAGCCAACAATATGCAGCTACAGAAATCTTGGGTCTTTCCTTAAAAGCAATTAATTCCCAAAACATAATGTTCTAATTCTAAAAAGAAGGCTAAGCTATGAATATTCACTAAAATAAGTGGTCAGCAAGTTTGTGTCTTCAAGGGTTAAAATGCAGAGAGAGAAAACTAGTGTTAGATAGGAACAGGCTTGTCAAACTTATCCAAATTTCCTTTTTCCATCTCACACTCTGTCCTCCTCTGTTTTATGGGTTTACAGCCCAAACTATTTTCTACTCACAAAAACACTATCAAAAGAAAACATTACCAAGGAATAACTTACAAGTGTTCTAATCAAGGGAAATGACTTCGACAATGTTGGTCCCACCAAATAAACTAGAGGCCAAGTTTCACCTTTCCTTACTGCTTGTTGATTCACTACTGACAAGAACTCCGTCACCCCTTCATCATTCTCAATAGAACTGTCTGTTTCTTGAAATACACCAAGGCAGGTCTCTTGGAATGTTGAACAGAACTGCAAAAGCAAATTAGGTTCCAGAAAAAAGATATCCGAAAGGATTTCAACAATGCATTTCCCAAGATCTTGCACATAACCCTCTGTAACTTTGACATTAAGTTGTCTTGATGCCTGATGAGAAGGTTGAATACCACCAGAAGAAAAATCCATAGAAGAAAAGACCCTCTCCTGGTTCTTCGAGCTGACAGAGAATAGGTATTCATGCCACAGCAGCTTTAAGAGAATCTGATCTGTAAGTGTCTGCTGAAATCTGTAGGAATCTGCTGCATCAGAATACCTGAAAGAAGGAATACATATCTGAGCACAGAAACTAAAATAAACAATTCTCAACATAACAATACAAAGCTGACTTAGCACAGATTTTCTTTGGCATGGCTGCAAAGAGAACAAAGGATACAATTTGGTCAAGTGGGCGACAGTTTTGCAAAGAAATGATAAAGGTGGCTTGGGCATCAGAGATTTGAGGAAGCATAACAACAGAAAGGCATGCTTGACACATGAAGTCTTGAGGAAAGGAAAGATCATACTTCCTTGGTGCTCTTTATGTGGGAAGACATGGGAAACTAATAGTCACCTATTCTTACATTGTACTTTCACAACACAAATATGGTCCATGCTTCTCAACTTTTCAAAAGTAATATGGACTATGCCAGAACATACAGCTGATATACCAAGCTGTTGGATCAGAAGAGGAGGTAGCAAGAGACGGAAGACCTGGTGGAATTTAATTCCACATAGCATTTGGTGGACAGTGTGGAAGGAGAGAAATAGTAGGAATTTTGAAGATATATCCAATTCATTCACAAGGTTAAATGGAATTGCATTGTTTCGCTATATTTTTGGTGTAAAGAGATAGGATTAGAGAATTCAGATCAACTTTTAGAATTCTTAGGATCCTTGTAAGTATTATGCTTTTTGTTCTTTTCTGATTTTCTAAAGGTCCCCGGCATATCCTTAATGCTGAAGAATACAATGTTACCAATTCTAAAAAAAACAGCTGACAGGACCACAGAAGTTCAAAGGGAAAAGTTCAGTGGACTCTTCACCTATCAGTGTTTTTCAGGCTAAATAGAAAACATTCTTTTATTGCTTTAAAAAGTGCAAGACGGTCTAGCTGTGATGAATAACTCAAGCTTCTTCCTGCCCACAGATTCACGAAAACTTCAAGAAGAAACTTCTGTGCTTCAACTGCTTGTGCAGGTACAACATCCAAAAATAACACGAGAGCAGGATATGATACTTGCTGCGATCCAAAACAGCCGTTTCGAAGAAAATGCCAGAATCTACTTAAAGCAGATTTTTTAATCTTCAAGCTACTCCAACTCTCTGGAAATTTTCGCGAAAACAGTAAGATCACATCCCACATTGATGAATGGCATGAGGGATCCGTTTCCCGAAAAGCTCCAAGTATTGCATCTGCAAGATGTATCATGTCTGTTTCCTTGATAGCATGAGGAATATTTTTTATGAGACTTCTCATGACTGAATATGTTGCTGAGCGAATAGCAGAGCTCTGAGATTTCAGAAATTCCAGAAATAACTTATGAGTAGATAACAAGTTCTCAGCAAATGAAATAGCTATGGTCTTGGCTTTAGAAGCACGCTTTGACTCGGCTTCCGAAACAGGCCGTTCAGATTGTGCGGTGACGACAACATCAAGAAGGGTGGCCAACGCCAGTAATGATGAAGAAACTACCTGGGATCAATTATAGTAAGAGAGAGAAAATAAATCAAGACCAACGTGGAGTGGGAAAAAAAAGATTGTAAGAATCAAATGTGAGAAGCAGCGAGAAGTCTAAATCTTTTGACAAGTAAGCAGGTATCTCCATCTGTCAGCACCAAGGAGAAATTCAGGCAATCACTAAATGTAAACAGATATTACCTGCTTGTGCATCTCTTCCAGTTCATCTGATGCCACATTCTTGTCTGACATGCTCTGGGGAGTAAGCTTTAGATTTTCCTCAATGTACCTGAATATCTCTGATGTGTATAAAATCAAGACATCTAGTCTCTTATCTTGTGCTGGAAAAGCAGCCTGATAATATTCACATATGGCAGTAAGGCTGTGATGAAAACTGAACAGCTGAAAGTTTTACTTTATTTTGGTGTATGTTAACAAACAACTAAGTCAAGAAGTTCATCAACAAAACAGAGAGAATATAGTAGAACTAATAGCATCTCCTTGATCATTCAGATCATGCCCATTGATTATAAATTCCACAGATTACATAAAATGCCATTGGATTCCAAAAGTGTAGATCACAACACCAATCCATTCAGAAAAAGATTCAAATGGTGCATATTAACAGAGTAGGTATCTACATATATGTTTTTTTTATAACGAGGTACTCTACATATATGTTTTTTTTGCCATGATGAGCAATGCAGAACTGGTCAAACATAAACAAAGTCTAACCAATACAAGTTATTATGAAGAAACTGTCACATGTAATTTGTTTATAATTTCACTTCACCACACTCATACGCTTGCACATTGATCTTCAATTTAATTTTGGTGCATAGTACAATTAGAAGAAGTTTATTTATCTTCATGTTCCATGTGAGGAAACCATGCAATTAGGTAGTAAATTTACTTCTAACAAAAAAAGGGTAGTAAATTTACAGTTAAGTTACTTTCTGTGAAACTCATGAACCTGAAATGATCTTTTTGCAGCTTGGGAAACTTCATAGGCAGAATCAAATTGGGAAAACCACCATGGTCCCATCAAAGACTTCAAATATGGAGCAACGTCTCTTCTGCAAAAAGAGGAAAAGGAAAAGACCACGAAAATCACCTAGAGCAAAGGACGGCAAGCAACCAAATGTTTAAAAGATATCGATGGTATGAATTGTGACAAAAGATTGTAAAAGATACTCCATCCATTTCAAAGTAAATGGATTGATTTGACTTGGGCAGTTTAAATATGCTAGAGGTTGGAACAGAAGAAAAATTCCAAATTATGAATCAAGCTTCAACTAATGGAGAAGAAAGAACTATTGCTAACACAGGTATCATTTGCATCACCCAATCACTAAATGATTTAGGAGTTAATTTTGATAAAATGCAAGTGTTTGTCAACACGTTGCTTAACTAATAACACTATAACTGCCAGCAGGTGCAATCTATCTATAGAAGCTAACAAGCAGCTCAAAAACTATCCAGTTTTCATCAAAATAAAGAAAAAAGAGGATAAATTAAGAAACTGTAGACAAGTCATCATAACTAATTTACTCCGAAGTTAGACTTTTGTCCATGTAGCAGAACCAAGAAACTAACTATATCTAGTTCTGACTTATATAAGATAAGTACATACCCAACAACACCAACAAGGTTTGTCAAGGTGTCATGAGTTGCTCGTCGAACCTCTCTGTTGTAATCCAGTAGCAGCTTCTTGTATTCAAATGCCTAACAGGAAGAACAGAGGAGTAAGGGCCACTTAAGTGAGTGTAACTAGCAATTATGCCACCAAAACCATGAAAAAAATATAGTAAGACACTCCGTACTTTCAACAATCCAACACTCTGATGGATGCACCTAACCTCTCATAGACTCATCTCTCCCAGAGCAGCAATATAAATGAGTGAGCATATGTTTTTTGATAACCACTATACAAGTGATCATATTTACAAATTCAAATTGTATTCATCTGAAATAGAAATTCAAAATGAATTTTTAACTTAATTGATCTGGATCCTTTTTTCATTTTTTGGATAAGGTAAATAATTTTATTCACATAATGGGAAAAACTTTTGTATACAAAAAGTAGAGAATCTACATCATAACATGATTCTCTACAAAATAGACTCAATCATCAAGGAGTCTCAAGGGTGCACCAAAAGCAATCAAAGACAAAAGGCTATCTCTCAAATGTATAAAATCATTTTCAGTCCCCTCAAATGCTCTTCTGGTTTTCTCCCTCAATACGACCCACATGAGCTAGCGAGCAACCTCCAATTGCCTGTCCTCTATGCAACACATCTCTGACAATACCTGACATCACACACTGTTGACCAAAACAGTTCAAGACCACCCTCCACAAAACCGACGCCATCTCACAATGCAACAAAAGATGATCACCTTCTTCGCCCGAACACTTGCACATATAACACCAACTAGAATAAGTAATATTCTCTTCGTAAGATTCTTAGCCATCAGAATCACTCCCCTCGTTAACATTCATGCAAAAAAAAAAACTTCTTCCTCGGAACCCAAACCGTAACTGCAACTACTTCTGGTAAAATGATTTAACTGTGATGTTATCACTCCTCATCGCCGGCACCCGTCTCCTTGAACCCTCATTAGAGGGAACTATGATATGCTTTATAGTACCTCCTGCAACCTTTGAAATTCCTTGACTCCCAATCTTGTAGATTTCTACTAAACCTGAGATTATGGATTCCCACTTGTTGAAGAGAGGCGTGAAGTTTGTGGGTCGAGGATTGTAAATAAGTTTGATGCTTCCTCTTCTCTAATTCTTGTGTTGAATGAGTTCTCAGATGATAACGTGCTAGAATATAAATTTTGTTGTGTAAAGGAATGTAATAATCCTTCAAGTCTTGGTGATTAAGAGGTTAAAAAGTGTTTGCTACTAGTGATGAGGAGATACATGTCCTAACTTATTAGATATAGCCATATTTCAGGACCAAAAACGGTTGAATTCTTCAAAATTTTGGAAGGACTCAATGCTAAATCTTACCACATTGAAATTTAACATTCCATCATTCAGTTTTAAAAGGTAAAATTTCTTCCTATGAGTTACTTAAAAGCTGAAGGGAACAAGCATGAAACCCAAATATCGCAATCTTATACCATAGGGCACGTTCTTTAAAAGGAGCACCAAATGTGCAAAATCTGTAATATAAGATATAGCATGGCCAATCGCCTAGAGATTTTCCTATTTGGGTATTGACTAGCATCAAGGAAAGAGAAGTGAGCATACCCATTGTGGGATTATCGGTATTATCTCCTTTGCAGTCTTTTGTTGGAATAATTGAGATAGTGATGCCAATGCTTTTAGCTGTTAGAAAAAGAAGAATTTTAATGAGCCTTGTCAAATATGAAAAATAAAGAATCAGTGGCATATGGGAAGTTGAGCATATACAAAAATAAGCATAAAGTATGATACTTAAAACCAGCTGTTCCTAGTTGCTTCTAATTGACATCTCTCATATTCTCCTAACCGGACATGATATCCATTCTATTCCAACAATGAATAATGAAATTACTTTAGTAGTAGGGTCCTTTCTGGCAAGCCTCTTGAGGTGTTGTGCCACTTCACTGTCAATATCCTGACAAAGAAAGTAATTAGGTCAGGCGTGAACACATAATTCTATGGTTGCCAGATGAATAGTAGTACCAAGAAAGGGGGAGAATCTTCAGTTGAGTCAACACGGGAACAACCCATATAGCCTCCAAATCCGACAGGCGTAGAACCTTGGGGCAGTAAAGAAGCAGCAAGACTGCAATACCAATATGACAAATATTACAAAAAAAAAACACAAACACAAACGAAAACTGCAAGAAAGAATGAAAAAACAAAGAAAATAGACCTGCTGCTAGAGGGACGAGACTTGCTTCTAGCTCCATCTCCTTTCGGTCTCCCCATTATTCCTGCCTCGGCTTCTGCCTTATTCAAGAAAAAAATTGATTACAGAGCGAACCCCAACTACAATTTATATGTTTGCCAAATTCACTGTTTTGCCTCTTCCAAATTTCAATCATAAACTTTTTTTCTTTCTATTTATATATTTATATTTTCACAACAAACAACCCTAATATAGTTGTTATTAGACAAAAAAAGTTGAATAATAATGCAGTTGTCTTAAAATATAAGCAATATAATATAATATAATATATAATCATATCATATCATATATTTATTTTATATAAAAGAGAACCCTAGGCCCACCTACGTAGCGCCACCATAAACCAGGATCCCCTTTTAATTTATTTTATTTCCAAAACTAGTCTTCCTATTTCATGAAAAGTTGCGACATTTATGAAATGTTGTGACTTTTATGAAAGGTTATGACCTTTCCGAAGTGTTATGAAAAGTTGTGACTTTTATTAAAGGTTGTGACCTTTTTGAAGGGTTGTAACATTTCCGAAGGGTTGTAACTTTTTCCAAAGAGTTGTGACATTTCCGAAAAAGCACAATAAACATTTGTTTACACTACCCTTTGTTGTCTATAAATAGAGGAATTTTCTCTTATTTAAGAACAACAAAAATTCTGAACTTCTTCTTCTTTTTCTGGACAGTTAAATATTTGTGTACTTTGCTCCTATTGAGTGGCTCACTGACACCATTATTTTTGTATCAATACACGGGTATGCTTTTTACAGTGATTAATTTATGCTTATATTATTAATTGTTGTTTTTGAGTATATGCTTTAAAAATTGTTGTTTATGTTTCTGCAATGTTATTGTTATAAGTATTTGTTAGTGTATATTAACAAACATTAATTGAGTATTCAGACAAGTTTTCTCTACTGGAAGTGTTGAAGGTATAATAAAAAAATCTCTTACAAATCTCTGATTTCTTCATCAACAACGTCATTCCTTCACATACAAGGATGAAAATTCTGTTCATTAAAAAATAATTTGAGAGTTAATAACTTTGCATCCCCAATTTTTTTGGATTTTATATTGTAAGTTATCTATTTTTACTAAATTTTATCAGTGGGTATTATGAATACTTTAAGGATTGAAAGTTGATTGAAGTGTTGGTCAATTTTTTGAGGTATGCTATTTCAAAATATAAGAAGTTTTCTGGTTAGAATGATTTGTTATCATCATTCGATATCTAATAGTTTACTCCATTTAATGTATGTTTTTCTCGTTGTTTTGTTGTCCACTTAAAGTTGTATTGACATTTTTCGTTTGGTATGTATATGATCTCACTTGGACAAAACTTTCGACCTTTTAATGTTTTTCTTTTTTCCTTCTCATTCGACTCTTTTAAATATTTTTTGTGTGAGTAATGACTATTTTCGGCAAGCTTAATTTGAAGAATATGAAAGAAAACCTACTATAAATAAAAGTAATATCTTAAGCTAAAAAATATATGTCTATTAACATAGATTTGTTGGCCTTCATGTCCCAAGTCATTGTTGAGCATTTGAGTTATCTTGGTTAGACCCATTTTTAATATTTTAATGTTTGAAATATTTTTTTAACATGAGTCTAGAATTCAACATTTGATCTACTTGTACTTTCATAATGCAACAATTATATGTACATATTTCTGAAAAAGTCGTAAAGTTTCATTGATGAATCATTTAGAAAGGCCTTCAGAGCAACAGTTTGATGAAGAATGAATTTCTAAAAGGGTCAACAATATTATTTTGTTGTTGTTTCAAATTTATTTTTATCCTTCTATAAATTTTGTTAGAGTAACAAAGTAACAATAACGAAAAGTGTTGAACGTTGGATCTCAGACAAGTAGATTGTCTCTAAAAAATTATTTATGTTATTGTGGTGTACATTTATTCTAACCATAAAATTATCAGATTCTATATTTTTCATGTACAAAAAAATAGAAAAAGTGATACATCATCGCTACATAAAAACATCACTCAATTTTAACAAGACAATTATATCAACAAACATATATTATGATAAATTATGTAAAAGATAAAAATGATTAGATACCAAGATATTTTTAATCATTCATTTAATATTTACAATTCTTGAGATATGTGATAATATCAAATCATTTAATTTTCTGTTGAAATGTTCTTAAAACCTACTAAAATTCACTTTTTTTCTTTCTTATAATAGTCGATTATTGAAAAGGTTGTTCAAAAGCTTAGAAAGATTATCGCGCGGGTAAATTTCCTAGTATAATATAGTATAATATATATAATATATATAATATTACCTTAAAAACATGAACTCCTAACTTGAATGTTAAATTACTATAATATTCCTAACTTAAGTTGTGCCTTTTTTCGATGAGTTGTGACTTTTCCGATAAGTTGTGACTTTTTTCAAAGGGTTGTGATTTTTCGATGAGTTGTGCCTTTTTCTATGAGTTGTGATTGTTCCGATAAGTTGTAACTTTTTTCAAAGGGTTGTGATTTTTCGATGAGTTATGACTTTTCCAAAGAGTTGTGACCTTTTTAATAGGTTGTGACTTGTTCGAAGAGTTGTGACTTCTCTGAAAGGTCATGACTTTTCAAATAAGACACAAAAAACACTTGTTCAACTACCCGACTATAAATAGAGGGGTTTTCTCTCATTTTTCAACAACAATTTTTTTAAATCTTCTTCTCTTCTTCTTCTTGTATTTTATAAAAGTTTCATGTGATTTATTGACGTTGAGTGAGTCCGCCGTTTAGCGGAATATGAGGTACCACTATTTTGATGAAGTAAATCGCTCTATCCTAAGAAGGTATATTCCATAACCTCGAGTACTTGAGGTAAATAATTTTGATGATATAATAATTATATTTTTACGGAACATATACATTAGTATGTAATGTTTCAATATATGAAGTTAACATGTAATCGAATTTCATTTGTTTTTGTTAATAATTTCTCTTGTGATGTAGATATATTCTTTTGAATAACTTTTTCCAAAATTATTAAACTTCTCAAGAGTTAGATAATTGTCACAGTTTGTGTTTTTGATACTCAAGACAAAAAAATGACTTTATTTATCAATGTTACTTATATGTTTTGGATTGTCACAAAGTTTGCTTCAAAATAGTTATTACTATATAAACATTGCACTTTTATTTTACTTATTTACTATTTCTAAAAATTTCAGTATTTTACATGAAAAAAAGTTCATATGACTTGTAATAATGCCAGTTGAAGTTTGTATTAATTTAATTTTTATTATTTATTAAATATGTCGCGAATATATTATAAAGCTAACAAGATCGTCTAACTTCAAAATATATTATTTTATAATGTTCTGAATTCTTTTTTTTTTAAAACAACTCACAACAAATTTGAAAATATGTGGATATATATTAATCATTTAAAATTTATCATTTACAAAATAAAATTTATATTCAGTAATATAGAATAAACATTTTCATGTTGTCCCTACACTAAATTAAAATCTAATAACTATAAAAAATGGTAACATTAATTAAAAGTCTTATTTATTTATGTAAGTATAAAATTTATTAGAAACTTTGTTATTGCAATTCTTTAGTTATAATATTATAAATTCTCTTAGTTATTACTAATTATTGCAAACGTTATTCACACTCTTTTACATCCTTTAGTTATAATATTATGAATTCTCATAGTTATTACATTAATTATATCTATCTTTCATCTTTCCTTATATTAACCTTAGACCAATAATTTTTCATATTATTATACCACCCCTATATATGTTATAACAGCGGGTTGAAGTATATGAACTATAACTTTTTTGGGTGTAAGATAGACATGTGATTATATATATGATTTCACAGATAGAATATATTCTTTAATTTTAACTTTTAGTTTTTTCGGTAAAAAAAAAGAAACATTTCTCAGTTAACTATGGACAATCAGATACTATCTTTGATTTATGTACACAGTCAATAGAGAAGTCAAATATGAGAGCCAACAAAAAGAATGGCATCTATTATGTTGTAACTTATAAAATAAAATTAATATACAAAAATAGTTCTAAGAAAATACACTAAATAGTTTAACGTGGAATACACCCTCAAAGCACATCTGGTTAGATGACAAGAAAAATGCACAATAAATATCGTCTATAAGGTAGTATTAGTAAGATACAACTAATTACATGATTGACTCTCATCAAACTGAAATAAATATATGCATTATTGCATTTAACTAATAAAATATTGCATAGACCATCTTCACTGGTTCGCGTAAATAAGAGATATATATGACGATCCAGATTGAACATTTACAAAAGATTCTGCAATATTATGTTGTGCAAAACTTATTAGTCAAATCTTCACTTAAATAAGCAATACTATTTACTATAACATATATTTTCTGAATTGGTAATCATGTGCAACGTACGTGTCGAAAAACTAGTAAGAAATATAAACAAGATATATGGGGAGTAGAATCTAGAGATCCTCTTATTCAAATGTCTTCAAGTCTCTCGGTGTATCTTAGAACGGTGAATGAAAAACCTTATTTATAGGTTGAGAAATCACTTCGAAAGTCACTGTATTCAGGTGTCATAATAAATACATACATTCTTATCCAAAAAGGTTCATAGAACCTAAGGAATACACATAGATTTAAGTATAAGTTTATGGATAAACTCGAGAAAATTAAATGAAAAGTGTCAATTAAGTTTGAGTTTTGTTTTTGGTGACACTTTGACCAAGAAATGGTCAAATTCACTTTAAAATGTAATTAAGTAAATTTGGGACCAAATTAACATTTTCAAAACTTTCTAATCTTTTATAAAATACAAAAATACACTTCATTTTTTAACTTTTATAATTCTATCCAAACCATTTAAAAAAAAGTAAAAGAAAATAGATTTTTTTCTTCTTCTTCTTCTCCCAACGTTCTCTTCTCTCTTCTCTTCTTCTTCTTCCTTAGAAAATCCGAAAATCCTACTATCAACACAAATATTCTCCCCATTATCTTATCTTCCTTCTCATCCCGGTCGTGATTCTCTCCTCTTTCTGAACTGAAGATCGTGTTCGACTTAAAATGGGTAAGTCATTTTTTTGAAAGATTTTACAATTTCGAAGAACATACTCTTGATACTAAGTTCTTTTCTTGGGTTAATGAACAATAAATCGCTCTATAGATGTGAAAATTGAATAATGGTACCTATTATTTTTGTTTTTAAAAGAAAATCGACAAATCCAAAAAAACCCTAATTTTTAGGAAATGTATATGTGAAAAGTCATTTTTGTTGTTGTTCAGTGAAGAGTCATTTTTATTGCTTTTGTTCTTCTTTTTGTGACCATTTTGATCATATGATTGTAGAAATTTAGTTTTGTTCAGTTGTCCAACATTTTGTTCATCTTGTGTCGTATGTTGCAACATATTAGTGATATGTTGGTACATATTCCATTCAATGTAATCCCTTGGATGCAGCTGCATCCTCATTCAGTGTAATCCCTTTTGCTTTCCCTCGGGGTGGCATGTTTCGGCCTGCAACTTTAGGTCTGGCCATGTCTGTAAAACATTGGGAAAAAGTTAGTAAATATTCATATTAAAGCACAGAAAGCTTGATGCAGACAAACTTGCTGATCAACTCGACGAGTCGTCTAATCTCTTTGGCGAGCTAAGTCGGGTTCGCCTAAAGGATTGACTTAATATTCTCAGCAAGTTGGCGATGGGAGGTCACTTTCGGCGATTCGCCCATAGCTTTCGGCGAGCCAGGGCTAGCGCACCGAAAGTTCCAATGCAGTAAGGGTTCATGGGTGCAGACAAAAGGTGAAACAAAAGACGATCGGTAAGTCGCCGAGTGCCTTTTGCGACATCAAGCGTCTCACAGAAAGTTACAGTAGCCAACAACACATACAACTTGAAATTAAAGGTGATGTGAGGATATTAGGCGAACCACCAAGTGATTTGGCGAGCTCGACCCAGCTCGCCAAACGACCCAATGTGCTTGTTTTCAACCCCACTTCTCAATTTCAACCCCGCGACCCCCGAAAACAAAATCGAAACATGCACTAGGTAAATTAAGTTCAGACCCATAGCACCCATCACCTCGGGATATTCAGATTTTTCCCGGTTTTGCCAAATTTGGCCATTTGATGAGTTTTGCCCTTAAGAATGGTGTCACCCACTCTATCATTGCGCAATTTACGTCATTGGGCACAAATACAGGATACTCAGACTTCACCCTACCAATCTAACGAACATGCAAGCATACCCCACAAGATTTTACTCAATTTCAGACACAAATTTACGGGCATTCAACGATTAAAACAATACAGGCAAGATTGTCAAGTTTAAAAATAGGCATATTCGAAACAACTAAGATCAGAGAGGCCAACATACATCACTAAGATAAGATCATTTGCGACTACTTGTAAATACCGACCTCCGGAGGTCGGAAATTACCGACCTCCATTTGAGGTCAGAAATTTTTAGGTCGGTATTCACTGTTTTTTAAGTAGTGTTGGTTGGGTTATATCACTACACGCGAGCGTTGGCACTTGAACCGAAATAGTGTCAGTTGATTACGTCGAACATCAAAATGGCACCGTTGTCGGGGAGTGGTGTTAGTTGAGAATTGGTAGTTTAGTAAAAATTTTGTTCTTCTTAGTCGTAGTTTACTAACTTAATTTTTAGTCTTGTTTTGTTGGTTTGAGCTTCGAAACACAAGAGGTGAGTAGGTCGAGCAGTACTCACGAGCAAATGGAGTTTCCTCCATTGGAAGTAATGTTGTTCAGGGATCGCATCCTAACCGTCAAACAATTGGAAGGTGAACGGATCCATGAGACATGGGCAAGGTATAAAGAATTAATAACTCAATGCCCAAGTCATGAAATTTCCAATATAGTCCTCCTTGACTGTTTCTACAGAAGTCTTGGTCTCAGAAACAAGGTGTTGGCAGATCAACTCATTCCGGGTGGCATTGCAAAACAGCCATATGCGATAGCAATCCAACTGCTTGATCACATGGCCAAGAAAAACCAAGAAGTAAAAAAGGACTTCATGATGGCCGCACTGATGACTCAGATGGATGAGTTGGCCAAAAAGATTAGAGAGCTTAACGTCCAGTGCATCAAGAAGGATCGATATGTCCCTCCCCATGAGCGAAGAAAATCAAATAATAAGGGGGATGGACAAACTGAAGCAATGCTCACGCCCCTTCTCCGGAAAACCAATACGCAGGACAGGGTATTGGAGGAACTCAAGGAGAATGTATTGTTGTTGAACCAGATGTCAACCTCCCATGCCATGCTCATTTAGCTATTAGGGTCCCAAATGGACAAAGTGCTAAATGAGCACTATAAAGATCCGAAAAAAGGGGTTACCTGATGAAATTAAGGCAACCACACTAGTGGAACTTGAGCATGGATATGCGTCATGCCACGACATTAACTAAGGCTTTATTTGGGAGGCAACCCAAAATCCTTTAATGCTTTAAATTGTTATTTTAGAAATAATGGTGTGTTGAATGTACAGGTTAAAGTGTGGAAAGTGTATGGAAATTACGTTTGGCGAGCTAAAAGTTCCAATCAGCGAATCGCTGCCTATTTCAGCGATCCCAATGTAAACCGCCGTTTGGACCCTCACTTTGACTGAAGGTCCTATCAAACTCAGCGAGGTAAGTGACCACTCGGCACGTGGCTGAGTAGATCGGTGAGTAGTACTAATGTCGCCGAATGGATGCGAACTGGACAGTTATATATGGCCAAAGGGTTTAGAATTTCGAACTCTTCACTTTCCCTCGCTTTTAAAGTTCACAAACTCGCACCAATTTAGTATTTTCACCATTCTTGCATTCCATAAGTATTTTGGTTGTTGATTTGTGCTCGAGGTTGGAAAATTTTGCCGCCTAGCATCTCAAATTTATATTATTCGGCATAAGAGGTTGGTTTTCCGAATCCCATGTTTATTTTTATCACATTTTGTACTCATTCGCAAATGATCTTATCTTAGTGATGTGTGTTGGCCTCTCTGATCTTAGTTGTTTCGAATATGCCTATTTTTAAACTTGACAATCTTGCCTGTATTGTTTTAATCGTCGAATGCCCGTAAATTTGTGTTTGAAATTGAGTAAAATCTTGTGGGGTATGCTTGCATGTTCGTTAGATTGGTAGGGTGAAGTCTGAGTATCTTGTATTTGTGCCAAATGACGTAAATTGCGCAATGATAGAGTGGGTGACACCATTCTTAAGGGCAAAAGTTGTCAAATGGCCAAATTTGGCAAAACCGAGAAAAATCTGAATATCCCGAGGTGATGGGTGCTATGGGTCTGAACTTAATTTACCTAGTGCATGTTTCGATTTTGTTTTCGGGGGTCGCAGGATTGAAATTGAGAAGTGGGGTTGAAAACAAGCACATTGGGTCGTTTGGCGAGTTGGGTCGAGCTCGCCAAATCACTTGGTGGTTCGCCTAATATCCTCACATCGCCTTTAATTTCAAGTTGTATGTATTGTTGGCTACTGTAACTTTCTGTGAGACGCTTGATGTCGCAAAAGGCACTCGGCGACTCACCGATCGTCTTTTGTTTCACCTTTTGGCTGCACCCATGAACCCTTACTGCATTGGAACTTTCGGTGCGCTAGCCCTGGCTCGCCGAAAGCTATGGGCGAATCGCCGAAAGTGACCTCCCATCGCCAACTTGCTGAGAATATTAAGTCAATCCTTTAGGCGAACCCGACTTAGCTCGCCAAAGAGATTAGACGACTCGTCGAGTTGATCAGCAAGTTTGTCTGCATCAAGCTTTCTGTGCTTTAATATGAATATTTACTAACTTTTTCCCAATGTTTTACAGACATGGCCAGACCTAAAGTTGCAGGCCGAAACATGCCACCCCGAGGGAAAGCAAAAGGGATTACACTGAATGAGGATGCAGCTGCATCCAAGGGATTACATTGAATGGAATATGTACCAACATATCACTAATATGTTGCAACATACGACACAAGATGAACAAAATGTTGGACAACTGAACAAAACTAAATTTCTACAATCATATGATCAAAATGGTCACAAAAAGAAGAACAAAAGCAATAAAAATGACTCTTCACTGAACAACAACAAAAATGACTTTTCACATATACATTTCCTAAAAATTAGGGTTTTTTTGGATTTGTCGATTTTCTTTTAAAAACAAAAATAATAGGTACCATTATTCAATTTTCACATCTATAGAGCGATTTATTGTTCATTAACCCAAGAAAAGAACTTAGTATCAAGAGTATGTTCTTCGAAATTGTAAAATCTTTCAAAAAAATGACTTACCCATTTTAAGTCGAACACGATCTTCAGTTCAGAAAGAGGAGAGAATCACGACCGGGATGAGAAGGAAGATAAGATAATGGGGAGAATATTTGTGTTGATAGTAGGATTTTCGGATTTTCTAAGGAAGAAGAAGAAGAGAAGAGAGAAGAGAACGTTGGGAGAAGAAGAAGAAGAAGAAAAAAATCTATTTTCTTTTACTTTTTTTTAAATGGTTTGGATAGAATTATATAAGTTAAAAAATGAAGTGTATTTTTGTATTTTATAAAAGATTAGAAAGTTTTGAAAATGTTAATTTGGTCCCAAATTTACTTAATTACATTTTAAAGTGAATTTGACCATTTCTTGGTCAAAGTGTCACCAAAAACAAAACTCAAACTTAATTGACATTTTTCATTTAATTTTCTCGAGTTTATCCATAAACTTATACTTAAATCTATGTGTATTCCTTAGGTTCTATGAACTTTTTTGGATAAGAATGTATGTATTTATTATGACACTGAATACAGTGACTTTTGGAGTGATTTCTCAACCTATAAATAAGGTTTTTCATTCACCGTTCTAAGATACACCGAGAGACTTGAAGACATTTGAATAAGAGGATCTCTAGATTCTACTCCCCATATATCTTGTTTATATTTCTTACTAGTTTTTCGACACGTACGTTGCACATGATTATCAATTCAGAAAATATATGTTATAGTAAATAGGGATTTAATGATTTGAATGAAGCACTAGATTATGCTAGAGGAACTCTTGGGCCTAATTATTTTATAAGCCCCGCTTTGAGATAGATTTCAAGACCATCTTTGCAATACAACATTCAAAGAGATACAGACAGAATAATTTTCTGCGATTATTGTTCTTCGATGACAGAAGGATTCAAAAGACTCAACCAGACGATCGAAAGACTGGAAACTGAAAAAGGAAAAATGACACGACATATCCACTCATTACAAGAGAGGATAAGGTTTTTACTTGGAAATACCGATCAAATCATACATTTAGAGAGTTCTCCATCTCATTTCAAAATGGATAAGACGGGTGTACATTCCCCAACGAATGTAGAAAGAGC
This sequence comes from Solanum verrucosum, assembly GCF_900185275.1. Lineage (NCBI taxonomy): Eukaryota > Viridiplantae > Streptophyta > Magnoliopsida > Solanales > Solanaceae > Solanum > Solanum verrucosum. The sequence continues at coordinate 137,250 of NW_026019686.1, forward strand.
TATTGTACCAGCTAGAGGTACAGCTAGTCCCGCTCAAACGGTAGCGGGTAAAGACTCATCAAATCCGTTAATGGTTGACACTTTACCAAAAAGTGTAAGAATTCTACCAGCAAGTTTTAATACAAAAGCAGAAACAAGCAAAAAGACAAAGGGATTTCTCCAAAAAAGAAAAAAAAATGAAAAGATAGAAAAAATAATAAAAAACTCCCTTTACAAATTACTTAAAGAAAAGACTAAGGAGGTAGTACAAGAAAAAATTATACGAGAAAATCCAGAGCCAGATGTTGTTAATTCAGACCATGAAGACATAGAAAGTAGCAATGATGAAAATGATCTATCAATAGACCAATTTAATCGGCACTACGACCCAAATGAAGACAATGATTCAGGGATGAGTTTTGATTCCGACGCACTACACAACCTGGATACCTAGAGAAATACGTAAGCAATGACATAAACACAAAAAGACAAACAAATATGTGAGTAATGACATCACAAGCCATTATGATAAAGGAGACACCACTACATATGCACTACTAACAAAACGACAAAGAAGGTCCATTCAAGACTCCACTACATACCCACTACCGACTCCACTATCACAAGACAACAAAAGAATCCATTCAAATTTGAAAAAGTTTCAACAAAGCCATGTGACGATGGGGCCCAAAGAGCACCCGGCAGGTGAAGAAAGTTTTTGAAATTTGAAATCCGAACTTCAAGTTCGGATCCACCCCTATAAATAAGACTATTCGCAAAGAAGAAAAAGAGAGCGAAGTGCAAGAAGAGCATCGAGTAAAGAAGTTTGTAAGATTGTAAGGATTTTATAGTTTAAATATTCCCCTTCCCTTTCAAAAAAAAAAAGAGTGAGTAAGTATTTGTGTACAAAGTGTGTGAGTGTTTTAATTTTCAAGTAGCTGCAAGGTCACTCGGGGACTCCCGAAAGGGAAACCTCATTCCGGCCATTATCATGTAAGTAGTTATTAGTTTTCTAGATCTTCGTAACTTTCTCCCTATATCATGTAGATATTGTTATTGTTTGCTATGTATAATTATTTACTATTGCTATAAATATAATGTATTACTATAATGTTTATTTAATGTTTGAATTACTCTTAGTAATTGGTTAGTTCCTTATCTTCTTAGTAACCCCAATGGATTAACCTGTAAATGCCTAAGGAAGTTGAAAGTCCGCCATGGTTATGGAACCAAAAGGACTGTGTATCCCAGGGTGTGGTTAAAGAAGCAGGTGCTAAGAAAATGGGTTAAGGAAAAGAGATGAACAGAGTAAAAAAAAAAAAGTAATTTTGTGAGAAATTACATAGATTTAGTAACAAATCACTACTGAACAAGATAACGGAGTAGGAAGAGGGAGTACTAAATCTAATTACTTTCAATAAAAACGATATTCGGAGGTCGATTTGTTTAAAATATTCCTATTAATGCTAATAGATCTATATATATATATATATATAGAAAACCAATAAATAAGGCAAAACAAAAAGTTGGTGACAGCTAAACAAAAAGTTACAGAAAATACAGAAAACATAAAATACAGAAAATACAGAAAGTTACAGAAAATACAACATAATATACAGAAAGTTACAGAAAATACAGAAAATACAACAGAATAAATAAGGCAAAACAAAAACAAATAAATAAGGCAAAACAAAAAGAAATAAATAAGGCAAAATAAAAAGTTACAGAAAATACAACAGATTTTAGATAATAGAAATCACAGAACTAATACAGCAAAATAACAGAAATCGGCAGAATAGTAGAATAGCAAAAATTCAGATTTTTGTAAATCCTACTCAGTACTCCCTCTTACTCGTGTCTGGTCATGTTTATCTCATATATATCCTGTTTTTCCCTTTTTTTATTTTTTATTTTTTATGTTACTACCCCATTCATCTCTTCCCTTTAACCTGTATTCATAAAAATTTCTTTATTAACCCCACCCCGGAGATGACCAACAAGACGTCCTGTAATTTTTGCGGACTTCTTTAAGGCCTTAGAAACATCCTAGGAATTTACAGGTTAATCCATCATTGTTATTAAGAAGTTAAAAGTCTAACCATATACTAAGGGTAGTTTTATACTACAAACATATTTACTTATTAAAGAAAACATGATTTAAAACAGACATACTTTACATATATTTTTAGGGAAAATTACAGAAAACATAAGAGACTTACATGACTTAGACAGAGAGAGGTTTCCCTTTCGGGAACCCCGACTGACTCTTACACACTTAAAACAAACTTTTTTACAAGCTGAATATTACAAGAGGGATTTTTAGGAGTTTTTGGATTGAGTAGTGGAGATCATTTTTCTGAACATTGGAAAGGGGAATATGTTGTGTGTTTTTCTCTTTCTGGCTCTTTTTTCTTGTTTTTCTTAAGTGTGGAGGAGTGTCTTTATATAGAGGTTGAGGGGGACTTAGCATAAAGCGTGGAAGAATCCTAATGGCCGAACGTGGCCGACGCACTAAGATAATGGAATAAAAAGTAACGGCCTAAAATTGGCCGACACTTTTACAAGATTAGCTCAAATAATTCATGCCGGGTACACATTTGGGCCCCATCGCACATGCATTATTTTCACTTCACAAAACTTTTACACAAAATAAGACGCGTGCTTATCAGTTTTTTCCTCCTTGGAGGATAGTGATAAAGTAAGCACTCACACGACAAATGTGGGCATACCCACAAGGCACACTTTTATTCCTACTTTAAATTATTGTCTTGTTTTGTCTTGTTCTCCTTCTTCTTTCTTCAGTTTGTCTGCAGGTATCAAGGTTGTGAAGGGCTTCGAAATCAAAACTCATTCCTGAATCATCATCTGCATTGGGATTTTGAGCATCTTGATAATATGAATGTTCTCGATAGTCTTCTTCTCCTAAACTGTTGGATCTGGTTATGTTATTATTAGTATTTCTTGGACTAGTATTAGGTCTGTTTCGTTCTGTATCTGGTACTAGTCTGTCTCCGTTTGGATCTAGATTTGGTGGAGTAATTAAATGTTTATCTTGTCCCTGTTGGAAAAACTATTCTAAAGTCTTTTTTATTATGCTCTATATTTTATCATTCTTTTTCTTTTTATGGAGCATAGTCTTCTTTGTTGTTGTCTCTACCTGAATAAATGATCTGGGTAACCTTCGCCTGGATGAAGAACCTTCACCTTCACTTTTTGGCAAAGTGACAGCCATAAACGGGTTTGATGTGTCTTTACCGGCTACCGTTTGAACCGGACTAACTGTATCTTTATTATCCGATACAGTGGATCTTTTTGCATTCGTTGGGGAATGCACACCTTGCTCATCCATTTTTTCGAGAGATGGAAAACTCTTTTCTGAGGTCTGTGTACTGATATCAATCTTCTGAATGGAGTCTTTACCTTCGAGTAATTTTATCTGCTCCATTAGTTTAGTGTTTTCTTGGAGTAATGCTTCCACATTTGCATTTAATCTTTTGAAGGCCTCGTTCATTGAAGAACAATGGTCACAAAAGATTATTTTGTCTGTGTCTTTTTGGATATTGTATTCAGGGGTCTTTTGAGGATTTTGTCTGAGGGTTGGAGAGATATAGTAATTTGGACCAAGTATCCCTCTTGCATAATCTAGTGCTTCAGTAAAATCATTAAAACCTTTAAAAAGAGGAGTTTTAACTCCGTTTATAGACTCTACTACTTCTATCCACGTGTGAAAAATACCGTTAGTCTTACCATGTATTACCACATAATATTTAAATTTATTCTCTCTAACTTTGTCTGTAAAGTATTGACATAAAGCATTTAATGAAGCTATAAAATATTTATTGTCTTTCTTATTATATGTCATCCATAAATTGTCTACTAAGCATTTCTGAGGTTTGTCTAACACACATTCTGGCAATTGTCTAAAAGATAAATTCGAATTCGGATAACATATTAAATTATGCTTACCAAAGTACATACGATCCATCATCTCTATTGATGGTGTCTGAGGTCTAAACTTCATATTACTTAATACAGTCTGAGCGTATGAGTCTGATGCTGAGGCTACTCCTTTGCCTTTGTCTGTTGAACTAGTCGGTCTCATGCTGAAACAAATATACGATTAAGTTATTTTAATATTTAGTCTACTTAATTGATCTGCTAAACTGTTATCCTTTCCTTTTATATATTCAAAAAATACATTTGGATAAATGGATATAGTATCCATAAAATTTAGCCATCTTCTCTTGTTACTAGCTTTTTGATTTATTTTTTTGATGAAATTTAACTATGGCTTCACAGTCAGTTCGTACTAATATCTCATTTTTATTTAAAATGTATAACTTAAAACTATTAAGACCATATATTATTGCTAAAACTTCTGTATCTATACTGCTCATATTTCCTTTCTCTTTATATTTTCCACTTTGATAAGCACAAATTTTTTCTTCTATCTTGTCGTTGTATTTATTGGGTCTAGCTTTTAACACAGCTCCCCAACCTTAGAAACTATCATCGGTTTCAATTATTAAATAATCAGTTTCTAGTGGTATACTTAATTCTGGAATATTTTTAACTTTTTCTTTAATTTGTTGGACTAATTTAATGTCTTCTATATTGAAATGTTTTTGCCTTTTGCTACCTGTTTTAGAGTATAGTGGTCCTGCTAGTTTTCCTAAATCTTTAATAAAATTCCTAGCATAATTTACTAGTCCTAAAATTTTTTGTAAATCTTTTGTATTGTCTAATTTATCCGGCATATCTAATACTTTTGTTGTTATATGTGGTTGTAATTTAATTTTACCTTCTCCTAATGTTACTCCTAGAAAATTTATATGGTTCTTACATAATTTCATTTTCTTTTTACTTACTATTATTCCATTTTTCACAAATAATCTAAACACTGTCTGTAGATGTCCTAAATGTTCTTTAATATCTTACTAAATATTAAGATATCATCTACATATACTAAGACAAACCTTTTATAGTCACCAAATATAGTGTCCATTTTTCTTTGAAATATTGGAGGGGCAGTTTAAATAGTATTTTTTATTATACTGCTGATTATAGTAGGGTTTATATTTCTTGTATCTTTTCTTAGGTTTATTTTGTCCTTTATCATAACTTTGGGTTGTCTACATGACATTCTTACAGAAACTCATTTCATTATGTTTTAGTTGCTTCTGTATTTGTATATTTGTGCATTTTTCTGTTAAGACTTCCATTATATGTTGTACTTTATGTCCTATAGACCATTTACCGTTTGGATTCTGTATTACTCCTTCTCTTTTATACCATCTTTCTTCTATTTCTCTGCCTAAGGCTCCTGGTAGTTTATTAAATAACTTTTTTCCTAATTCTTCATCAAAAGAATTCCCACTAATTGTACAGTAATAATAATAATCTTTAAGAAAGTTCTTTATGTGGAACCAACTTGTAATACTTAATTGTTCTAGGTGTATCAAAGCATTTGTCACGACCCGATTTATCAAGTCATGATGGCACCTACTATAACCCACCAGCAGGTAAGCCAACCCGTAACCCGGAACAACAAGTAATGGGTCTGAGGGTAGAAATTAAACAAGAGTAGGCAAATAACAATATAAACAAGCGGACGCAAACCAAAAACATATATACAAATAAAGATCCCTCCCAGAACCTGGAAGTCACTAGTACAGAGCTACTACTAAATGAGTACAAGTCCCAAAACTGGACAACAGAGACTGGACTGTCTCGAAAGGAAAAAGACAAGTCTATATATACAGATGGAGACTGAAATAGTACAAAACGCCGTGTGCTCACCCCCGTCTCCGGATAGGTCTACTCCAAGCTCGATCAACGCTGGCTACTAGTGCTCGGACCTGCATCACAAAATACAAAATAGATGCAGAGCGTAGCATGAGTACCAAAACAACAGGTACCCAGTAGGCATCATCGGCCGACTGAGCAAGATAAGCAAAAGTGAACTGAAATGCAAATAAAGGGTCACATCAAGTGCAAAGAGTAGTAAATGGGGGTATGTACACGAGCGTACAGGCAACAAAGACAAGCAATCTAACTAACTCCGCCGGGCTCCCATAAACCCGACGGGTACGCTTGTGCACAATAAAAGAAACCACCTGCACGGACCCCCATAAGCCCGGCAGATGGACCGGCAGTTGAAGTAAAATAATGGAGCTAGAAGGTCTATCACAATATTACCAAATTCCGGACTTTTAACTGAACCATTCCCAATCATATTCCAGGATTCATTACGTCCCGGACTTTAGTCAGAATCTCTCTAACCTCCAAAACCTCAACCTACAGATGAGAGTAATCAAGACTAAACTGAAGCTTTAGTGAGGAATTGGGAATACACCACGTGCAAGCTGGACCACGGACTCGAACCGGGTACTATAGCTAATGAGTCAACCTATATGGGCTGGACCACGGACTCGAACCGGGTGCTGTAGCCAAAGGTCGGGCACGGGTGGGCTGGACCACGGACTCTAACCGGGTACTGTAGCCAAAACTAGATCACAGGTAAGCTGGACCACGGACTCTAACCGGGTACTGTAGCTAAGCCTGGACATAAGTAAGCTGGCATAATAACACTGTACCTGTGATCACATCGTCCGACGTCTCAGCATTTGCTCTAGCTGGAGCTGCATAAAAGTGGGCCTGGACTCCCCTACCCTGTGCATTGGCTCTGCCCCCTAATCTGCCTCCTCGGGGACCACCCCGTATACCCTGGTGACCACCCCTACGGTCCTGTCCCTGGCCTCTGCCTCTAGCTGGAGGTGCTGGCGCATGCCTAACTGCCTGTGGAGCGGGTAAGGCTAACCTGCGATGGGGACACTCGCGGGCCCAATGATCTAAATCCCCACACTCATAACACCCCTGGGACTGTCGACTGAGAGCTGGAGGTCGGCTACCCCGGCCAGAAGAACCCATCTGTGAACTATCTCGGCCCCGACTAGGACCGGCACTAAAACCAATATGGCGGTGCTGATCACCCTCTGATGCCTGGAGAGCAGCCTGGAAGGGGCTACTAGACTGACCCGACTGAAACCTCTGCTGGGATCTATCATAAGACTCTCGGGGTCTGAAACGGCGCCTATCATAGCTATCCTTCTGTCTAGCTCGCTTGCCGCTGCCCCCTTGGGCCTCGCGACGGAGCTGCTCGATAGTGCGGGCATGGTCCACTACATCCAGAAATGAGCGGCCCACTGAGACTAAAGACTGAGTCTCAATCCGCAACTGTAGTCTCAAACCCCGAACAAAACAACGAACCCTCTTCTCCTCAGTAGGTAATATCATGGCGGCATGCCTGGAGAGCTCGTGAAATCGGGCCTCATACTCTGATACTGTCATGGAGCCCTGCTCTAACCGAGCAAACTGATCTCTGAGCTGATCTCTGATGCTCCTGGGAATAAATCGGGCCAAGAAGGCCTCTGAAAACTCAGTCCATGTGACCGGTGGAGACCCAGCTGGCCTGGTCTCTAAGTATGTACGCCACCACTGTCTGGCGGGACCGTCTAACTGGTAAGCGGTGAAGTCTGCCCCTCTCGACTCCACTAAACCCAAAGTCTGTAGCCGCTCGCGGCAAGTAACTAGAAACTCGTGGGCATCCTCCCCCACTGCCCCAAAAAACCTCGGCGGTGATAGTCTAAGGAACACCCCGAGCATCTTCTGCTCCCGTAGTGGCATGACGCCCTCCAAATCGTCAGGCTGAACAACCGGTGCCGCTAGCTGCTGAACAACCAGTACCGCTGGTGTAGGCTGACTCTGCGGTACTGGAACGGCTGGAGCTGGGGCCTGCTGCATACCCCCAATGGCAGCTAGTATCTGTACGAGCATCGCCTGTATATCTGGAGCTGCCACAGGCTCGGGTGGTGGCTGGGCTGGTCCCGGGCCCATCGGCTGCTGCTGTGCTGGAGCTGCTAGTGGCTCTATCACCGGCTACGGAGTTTGTTCTCGGTCCTGGGCTGGTGCTGTAGCTCTGGCACGACCTCGAGGTCGGCCTATACCCCTAGCTGGGGCCCTACCACGCGTGCGAGCCATCCCTATAAAAGAGTGGTACAAGTAAAATTTCAGAAACCGATAAGACATACAATGCACGACAGTGATACAAAAGCGACACGTTCCTAAAGACATCATGTAGCCTCCCGAAGATAACTAACGGACGTCTCCGTACCGATCTGCAGGACTCTACTAGACGTTAGCTCTGTACAAGTGACTTCCAGGTTCTGGGAGGGATCTTTATTTGTATATATGTTTTTGGTTTGCGTTCGCTTGTTTATATTGTTATTTGCCTACTCTTGTTTAATTTCTATCCTCAGACCCATTACTTGTTGTTCCGGGTTACGGGTTGGCTTACCTGCTGGTAGGTTATAGTAGGTGCCATCATGACTTGATAAATCGGGTCGTGACAAATTGGTATCAGAGCCCCAGGTTCGTCGGTCTCACTTGTACTCATTTAGTAGTAGCTCTGTACTAGTGACTTCCAGGTTCTGGGAGGGATCTTTATTTGTATATATGTTTTTGGTTTGCGTCCGCTTGTTTATATTGTTATTTGCCTACTCTTGTTTAATTTCTACCCTCAGACCCATTACTTGTTGTTCCGGGTTACGGGTTGGCTTACCTGCTGGTGGGTTATAGTAGGTGCCATCATGACTTGATAAATCGGGTCGTGACAGCATTTCTTTGTAAGACTACTAAGCCACCATTTGGGTCTTCTCCTGTAATTAAACTGTGTATTTTATTTGTAAAATTATACGGATTTGCTCCCAGGTTTACTAAAGCTTGGAATTCTTGTGGGAAATTAGATTTATATGCTTCCCATAAGGCTTTTGCAGATTCTCCTAAAAAAGTTTCCATATATTTATACGTTGTTTCTGCGTCTGCATCTTGATATGTTTTTATATAGTCTGCTACTACTATTCCTTTCCATAAATCTATTACTGCATTCCACATTTGAGGGTTATGTGCTGCTATAGGCATCCTTCTACCCATTGGTCTTACGTTTTCAGTTACTGTATCTGGGTTTACCCTATAGACTCGTCTTCTTGGTACATTTCCTATACTTGTGTCTATTGTATGGTGTTGAGCAGTTCGTTGGAACGGACTAGCACTTGAACTAGTAGATTCCATAAGCTCTTTTTGACTTATTATAGAATCTCTTTCTATTTCATCTTCACTTTCATATAGATTTTCTAGTATTGTTTCAAGGTTTTCTATTTTGTCTTGGTTATTGTATTCTTTCTGTATCCTATATTATCAGTTCTAAATTCGCATGTTTTAAAATGTCTGTCTACTTCAAATATACCCATATTTCCTGTCTTACATCCTTTACATTTAAAAGTTATATATGTATTATTATTATATCTTCTTTCGGCTTCTTGCAAAGCTTCATCTACTTCATATCCTTCTTGTATTATTTCTACATTCATAAAATCTTTTTCTTCTTCTAATTCTAACTCTTCTTCTAAGTTCGTTTGATTAGAATAATTATAATTTGTGAATCTAATAGATGTTTCTCCTTTTGTATTAGTATACATTAGATGAGATTCTGGTATGAGTACTCTCTTTTTATTAAATTGTTCTAGGTTCCATTCTAATCCTGCATATTCTTCTGGATTTATTTTTATTGGTTTTATTAATTTTATTCCTTTGTTACCCATTACCTCTACTACATCTTCTACTTTTAATCGAAACCTTGTATTACTTCTAGATGCAACTTTTCCAATGAAACCTATACACATTAGTAAATTATTTCCGCTACTCATTTCTTCGTAGCCTTTAGTCTGGATTCCTATTTTATGTGCTTTCCGAATTCTCCTAAATTAATCATGAAATTCGGGCTAATATAAAATATTCCTCCATTATTGGTCATGTCTACTTCTGTTAATCCTATGATTGATTTCTTTAAGTCAGACCATCTATCATCATATATTACTATTAATACTTTAGTTCCTAGATTCTTTCTGGTTAATCCTTTTAATCCTACTACTATTAAGCCCATGTGCATTAATGTTAGTCTGTTATGTATAATTCCTCGTAAGGATTCTGGGTTTATTAAATTCATAGTAGCTATTTCTTTTCCTATGGCTGAAATTTGTTCTTCTCTATAATGTCTATATAGCTAATTATTTCTTGCAAAATATCCTGTATCATATAATATCTTTGGGTTTAGTAAATTCAACTGATTCTGTTGGAATATTCTTAGGTCTTTATCTATATCTATTACTTCATTTAACTCCTGGATTTGTTTATCTTCTTGCTTATTTCTTGTTAATATTCTTGATATAAAGTTATTTCCTATTCTATTATCGGAAAAACTTACTCGTGGTCTTTCTTCGGTTGTTGTTCTTCTACCTGAAAGAAAGTCCATTTTTGAGATTTTCTAACTATAGTTGGTCTTTCTTTAAGTGGAATAATTTCAATATTTTTAATTGATTTATTAATTCTTCTATTTCAGTATTTTTAGGTTGTTCTTTTATAACTTCTTTTTCTTTAATTATTTTATCTAATTTTTATTTAATTCTATCAGTAATACTATTATAGTGTTATTTTGTTTAATAATTATTTGATCTGATTTACTTGAAGGTTGGTGGTCAGACAATCCTTGCGGGTCTGGTTGGATACTTCCTGCAAATTTTAAGACTTTTGTATAGGATGGTTCTTGGCATAGATCGTTCATGAAAGGAGTTTATCTTCTAGTTGTTGTATCGTATTTTTTAACTCAATAACTTCAGTGGTTACTATTTCTACTTGTTTTGTAATTTTTTCAATTAATTTTCGTTGTTTTTATTTCTAACTCTTTAGGCTTCTCTGGTATGGTCTTTATTAGTTTTCCTATTTCAATCTTTGTAGGTATTTGTTCTTTATTAAACTTATTATTTAAGTATTGGATTTTTCTATCTAGTTCTAATTGTTGTGATTTTAGGAAATCAAAGTTTTGTTCTAATCTTTCTAATATCTTCTGTTGTTTATTTTGAGTTATTTCGTTTGTTTCTAGTAATCTTACTATATTCTTTTCCTTTTCTTGTGTTTTTTCATTAAAGTTTATATAAGATCTATTATAGTATTGTATTGCTTATCTTCTGAATGTAAAAGGTGTTCTCCTTGACTAAAATTGCACCTTATTACTGAATTTTCTTTTAATATTCTGTATTTCTTTTTAGGGTAAATTCTTAAGTCTAGGTATTCTAATTGCTTTAATGAATCTATTCTTGCTATTTTATCCTAACGGAATATCTATTTTATTAATACTTTTCCTTTGATATTGTATTCTACTATTTGCGGATTGAATATCACTATCGATGCTATGTAATTCCCACCTTAGAGCGCTTAATAATTCTGGGTTGACTAATGTTTGTCTATTTACTGAGTAAACCTCCGTGATTACAAAGTCTATCAGCTAAGTCTCTTGTCTCTAATACTTTTAAATATATACTTATTGCTTGTTTTAATTTTAACAATTCTGATTTTCTTTGTATTTCTCTGTATAAATACCAATATCTAGTCGTAGTTGTTACCAAAAGGATGTGTTTTCATATATTATGTCTGGATTGTAACTGTGTAATATATTTATATTCTAATCTAGATATTATTTCTATTAGGTAATCTAACTTATATTGTCTTCTTTAGTCTTAGATTGCTCTTGTATTCTAAATATAACTTTCAACTCTTTTAGTTTCTAAATGTGTCTGAGTACTTCGTAGCGGTCTTCTCATTAAATATTGCTTCCAAAAACTTCTCGCTCTAATACCAAAAATTAACAGAAAATACAGAAAATAACAAAAAGTAACAGAAAAAAGGTATAGAAAATACAGAAAAAATACAGAAAATAACAGAAAATACAGAAATACAGTACAGAGAAAATACAGACAAAATACAACAGATTAAATAAGGCAAACAAAAGTTACAGAAATACAGAAATACAAAAATACAACAGATTTAGATAACAGAAATCAGAACTAATAAGCAGAATAACAGAAAATCGCAGAATAGCAAAAATTCAGATTTTTGTAAATCCTACTCAGTACTCCCTCTTACTCGTGTCTGGTCATGTTTATCTCATATATATCCTTTTTTCCCCTTTTTTACTTATTTTTTTATGTTACTACCCCGTTCATCTCTTCCTTTAACCTGTATTCTTAAAAACTTCTTCATTAACCCCACCCCGGAAACGACCAATAAGACGTCCTGTGAATGTTGCGGACTTTTTTAAGGCCTTAGAAACATCCTAGGAATTTACAGGTTAATCCATCGTTGTTATTAAGAAGTTTAAAAGTCTAACCATATTATATATAATATATATATATATATATACATATGTAATTTAATAAATTAAACTATCTGTTGACGTGTCGTTAAATTATATATATAGATATTATTTAACTAACACATCAACAGAAGTCAATTTATTTAAATACATTTTAATGTTACATATTATATATATATAATATAATATATAATATATATTTAAAAACAACACACAACAGAAGTTTAATTTAATCAACATCTAATATATATATATATATAAATATATATATATATATATATATACATATAAACATATATATATAATTATTTTAATATAAACTCACCTCTTGAGGTTGATTTTATTAATTAAACATATATAATTTAACTACACATCAACATATAATATATGTATATGTATACATACATATATATACATCTATATATAATATATATATATATATAATAAACTCACCTCTTGAGGTTGATTTTATTAATTAAACATATATAATTTAACTACACATCAACATATAATATATGTATATGTATACATACATATATATACATCTATATATATATATATATATGTATCATATTAAATTTTAAGAACACAAAACTCCGGAAAACGATTTAAATAAAATTAAATCAAATAGAAAATAATACCGACATCAAGAGGTCGGTTTTTATTGTAATTCATTTTCTGGGAAAAATTCCGACTTCTTGAGGTCGGAATTTACCCGCAAATCGCAAACCGACCTCCGGATGTCGCTTTTAAAAGTAATTAGATGAAAATAAAAATACCGACCTCCGGATGTCGCTTTAATTAATAGTCGAAATAAAAATACCGACCTCATGAGGTCGGTATTTTAATTACATACTATTTAATTTTTACCGACATTCGGAAGTCGGTATTATGAAATATTTAATTGAGAAAAAATTCCGACCTCAGGAGGTCGGAATTTTTAATGAATTACAATATAAACCGACCTCTTGATGTCGGTATTATTTTCTCAATTATATATTAAAAATACCGACCTCATGAGGTCGGTATTTTATATTAATTTATTATTACTATTTAATTTTCCCGACATACGAAAGTCGGTATTATAATTTTTTTTATTTTTATTTTACACAAAACCTATTGAGAAAAAATAAAATATTGTTATTTATTTATTTTTTTAATACCGACATCAAGAGGTCGGTTTTTATTGTAATTCATTTTTTTCCGAAAAAATTTCCGACCTCCAGAGGTCGGAATTTGGTTTTCCCGCTTTCCGCAAACCGACCTCTGGATGTCGCTTTTAAAAGTAATTAGATGAAATAAAAATACCGACCTCCGGATGTCGCTTTAATTAATAGTAATTAGATGAAATAAAAATACCGACCTCATGAGGTCGGTATTTTAATTACATACTACCGACATTCGGAAGTCGGAATTATGAAATATTTAATTGAGAAAAAATTCCGACCTCCTGAGGTCGGAATTTTTAATGAATTACAATAAAAACCGACCTTTTGATGTCGGTATTATTTTCTCAATTAAATATAAAATATACCGACCTCATGAGGTCGGTATTTTTATTGTAATTCATTTTTTTTGGGAAAAATTTCGACCTCCGGAGGTCGGAATTTGGTTTTCCCTCTTTATTTTGCATAAAAACCGACTACTTGTAAATACCGACCTCCGGAGGTCGGAAATTACCGACCTCCATTTGAGGTCGGAAATTTTTAGGTCGGTATTCACTGTTTTTTTAGTAGTGTTACCCAAATCTCAAAATGCTCTTAAAGACTTCCAAAGTCTGATCCCTTCTAGAATGAGGTGACAGACAAACATTATTGATTCATGTGGAGAAGTATTAAAGGCAAAGTCGTATGTTGTGGTCTACACCAGGCAACGTGATGAAGAAAGTGTTGGCTCTTCATATCATGTCAATACACAAGATGAAAGCGTGTTTTTTCTCCAATTAAAAATGATGGAGAGTTGGAGAATGTTTCATGGTGCTACCATATATCTTTCAACGATGGAGAACCTCAAGAATATGAGGATGTTAAGGATACGCCACCCAAACTTGAAAAAGGAATAAAGGCGACAATTGATGCATTGAAAGAAATCAACCTTGGAACTGATGAAGATAAAAAATCCACTTATGTGAATGCTTCACTAGAAAGTGTGTGAGGAAAAGGACTACGTTGAATTACTCAAAGAGTATAAAGATGTATTTTCCTAGAGTTACAAAGAAATGCCTAGATTAGACCCGAAGGTAGCAGTTCATCATCTTGCTGTGTAAAATGGTGCACGTCCTATCAAGCAAGCTCAACGGCGTTTTAGGCTTGAATTGGTTCCCGTGATCAAAACTGAAGTTAACAAGCCTATGAAGGTTGTCTTTATCGATGAATTTAAGTACCCCACATGGGTTTCAAGTATTGTCCCCGTGAGGAAGAAGAATGGGTAAATTCGAGTTTGTGTTGACTTTAAGGATCTCAATAATGCATGTCCCAAAGATGAATTTCCACTTCATATCCCTGAGCTTATGATTGATGTCACTACTAGGTATGATGCAATGTCTTTTTGGATGTTCATCCGGCTGTAATCATCTTTGGGACATGTTTGATCTACTACGAAGGTATCAACTTAGAATGAATCCTTTGAAATGTGCCTTTGGAGTTCCTCTGGAAAATTCCTTGGCTTCATTGTACGACATCAAGGAATAGAAATTGATCAAGTAAAAATAGATGCAATTATGAAGATGGCCAAGCCAAGAAACATCCACGAATTGAAAAGTTTGCAAGAGAAGCTAGCATATCTTAGGAGATTCATCTCGAATCTAGTAGGAAAGTGTCAACCATTCAGTCGTCTTATAAAGAAGGGCACTCTTTTCGAATGAGACCAAACCTGTAGTAATGTTTTCGAGAGCATCAAGTCCTACTTGACAAAAACTCCAGTTTTTGCAACTCCTTTTCGGGAAATCCATTGATACTTTACATATCATCTCAAGAAAGATCAATGGGAGCACTCTTAGTTCAAGAGAATGGTGAAGGGAAAGAAAATTCCCTTTAATACTATAATGACCCTCTTGGTCATTTCTGTGTTTTCGCTTTTTTGCGTTGTTTAGAGCATTCTTGTAGTGACCCCAAGTCATTTACGACTTACTGGAACTGATAGTTCGGTCACCTGGTCATCGGTTGGTTATTGTGCTAGTTTAAGTGTTTTGGGAGCTTATGACCCTTGAACGATTATTTTCGATTAAAAGTTTAAGAAGATGACATCTAAATCCAATTCTGACAATTCCATCAGCTCTAGAAAGGTCATTTTAGGCTGGTAGTATGGTCGGTATGACTCCCAATGTTTTTAGTGTGAGTCAGTGCGATTACGCGTTTTAACTTTAAAGTTAAGGCCTAAGTTTGACTTTAGTCAACATTTTGAGAAAATGCGCTCGGATGAGAATTCTGTCATCGCGGTTAGCTCTGGAATGTCGAGTTTGGTATAGATTGACCCTTCGTTCGTGTCCCGAGGATTTTGAGAATTTTTCGAGTCCCTTTGTGATTTTGACTTAAAATGGCGGTTGGCTGTGGGACCCACTTTTTATCAAGATGACCTCGTATGAAAATTTTGATTGCGCCATTGAGTCCAAAAAATTGAATTTGGTATGGTTGCATATCTCGTTTGCATGCACGAGGTTCTAAACAAGTCCAGACCACCCCGTCAGAGTTTTTAAGTTTCCGAAAAAATGCTGAAATTTGGTTTATTTATAACAGAAAAATCAACACCCTTTCTAAAACTTTAAAAGCTCGTATCTCCCTCATTTCTCAGCCAAGTAAGGTGATTCGAAGTGCGGGAGCTTCATTTTCTTAGTGGCTTTGTTGTAGACTGATCATAAGTTGTTGGGTGCACGTCGTTTGAGGTAAAAATTGTGATAAACCAGACTGATGTAGCCCTTTTTCGAGTTCTTACTTTTGGCTTTCTTGAATTAGTATTATCTTTCTAATTTTAGCTCAGTTTTTTGTGATTCGAAGTCCCACGTGTCGGTAATTATCGAGGCTACGTGGTGGAGTTTTCAAGGAGTGTTGAGCACCCTCAATTTTTGTAAATTCTGAGTTTAGCTTGCTGCATGTTTTTTTCTTAAGTTGGTTAAAGTATTTTTTTTGCATGTTGGATTTTTCTGCGTTTTGAGCCCCGAATTGTGTTCCAAAAATGTTTGGAGTATTGTTTTAGGGCTCTATTATTTCATATGTTTATGTTTACTATGCTTCTCTCTTGAGTATGAGTTCTAAGCCTCTGGTAGTGTCGTTGCATGTGTCGACCACAATGGGTGAGTCTTTAGTAGTGGATCATGTATTTTGATCTTGATTAGTTACTATCTAGGGGCGTGACACCCGGGATGACCTTATATTGCTTGACATGGTTGATTTTGACGTGATTTTGGGCATGGACTAGTTATCCCCTTATCGCGCTATTTTAGACTGTTTCTCTGAGACAATTACCTTAGCCAACCCTGGTATTCCTTTGGTGGTATGGCAAGGCTCTCGCAATAGCACACCGGTTGGGGTTATCTCTTTTATTCAGGCTAGGAGGCTAATGGCTAGCGGGTGCTTATCGTATTTGGCCTATGTGAGTGATGTGAGTAAAAGGTCCCTTCGGTTGTTCATGACTTCTTCGATGTGTTTCCTACCGACCTACCTGCCTACCCCTAAAAGCGTGATAGTGATTTTCCAATTGAGATTGAGCCGGGTACTCAGCCTATTTCTATTCTGCCATATTGGATGGCTCCTACAGAGCTCAATGAGCTAAGTGTTCAGCTTCAGGATTTCAGGATATCTTGGGTAAGGATTCATCTGACCTAGTGTATCATCTTGGGGTGCTCCTGTTCTTTTTGGAAAGAAGAAGGATGGTACGATGCGCATATGCATTGACTATAGGCAGCTGAATAAGGTGAGTGAAGAATCGATATCCTCTGCCTAGGATCGATGACCTTTTGACCAGCTCAGGGAGCTTCAGTGTTCTCTAAGATTGATTTGAGGTCCGGTTACCACCAGTTGAGGATTAGGGCAGCGGACATCCCTAAGACTGCATTTAGGACCCGTTATGGCCATTATGAGTTCTTGGTGATGTCATTTGGGTTGACTAATGCCCCTGCCTGCCTTTATGGACTTGATGACGCGTGTGTTCAGGCCTTATCTTGATTCTTCGTCATAGTCTTCATTGATGATATTTTGATATACTCGCGGAGTAGGGGTGATCATGAGCAGCATTTGAGAGTTGTGCTCCAGACTTTGAGAGATCAGCGGCTTTATGCCAAGTTCTCAAAGTGCCAGTTTTGGTTAGACTCTGTGGCGTTCTTGGGGCATGTTGTATCTAAGGAGGGCATTATGGTAGATCCGGCGAAGATTGAGGCTATTCGTGATTGGGCTAGGCCCACCTCAGTTACTGAGATTCGGAGCTTCGTCGGACTAGCAGGCTACTACAGACGATTTGTGGAGAGTTTCTCTACCTTGGCAGCACCTTTGACCTCGGTTGACTCGTGTTGATGTTCCCTTTGTTTGGTCCAGAGGAGTGTGAGGCGAGCTTTTTGAGGCTCAAGGAGTTATTGACCACCGCTCCTATATTGACTCTTCCAGTTGAGGGCGAGGGCTTCACGGTTTATTGTGACGCATCCGGCGTTGGTTTGGGTTGTGTATTGATGCAGCAGGGCCGGGTTATTGCTTATGCGTCGAGGCAGCTTAAGATTCATGAGCGCAACTACCCCACCCATGACTTAGAGTTGGCGGCGGTAGTTTTTGCACTTAAGATTATCTATACCGATCACATAGGAGTCTTCAGTACATCATGAGCCAGAGGGACCTTAATTCGAGGCAGCGTCGTTGGATTGAGCTCCTGAAGGACTACCTCTCTATTCTCTATCATCCGGGCAAGGCGAATGTGGTAGCGGACGCCTTGAGCCGAAGGCAGTGAGTATGGGTAGTCTAGCCTTCTTATCTGTTGAGGAGCGACCCTTGGCTTGGACATTCAGTTCTTAGCAATAGCATGGTTCGGTTGGATATCTCAGATTCTAGACGTGTCTTGGCCATATGGGAGTTCAGTCTTCTTGCTTGATAGGATCCGTGGTTTCAGTTTGAGGATGAGGCCTTGGTGGCCCTTAGAGATCGAGTGTTAGCGGGTGATGGTGGTCAGGCTACCTTAGATCCTGATGGAGTGTTGAGATTCGCCGGCCGCATCTGTGTTCCGAGAGGGGATTTGATACAGTTGATACTTTCTGAGGCCATGAGTCTAGATACTCTATCCATCCGGGCACAGCGAAGATGTATCGTGATTTGAGGCAGCATTACTGGTGGAGTGGCATGAGGAGAGATATTGCTGACTTTGTTTCCCGTTGCTTGTGCTGCCAGCAGGTAAAGGCCGAGCATTTGAGGCCTGGTGGTGAGTTTCAGAGATTACCCATTCCAGAGTGGAAGTGGGAGCGTATCACTATGGATTTTGTGGGGTTGCCTCGGACTTCTAGAGGTGTTGACAGCATTTGGGTCATCGTTGATCGATTGACCAAGTCAGCACACTTCCTTCCTTTTTAGTCTTCATTTAGCGCCGAGGTTGGCTCGTATCTATTCGGGAGGTGGTTCGACTTCATGGGTGCCAGTTTCTATTATATCAGATCGGGGTTCTCAGTTCATATCTAGCTTTTGGAGGACTTTCAGGATGAGTTGGGCACCGGGTTGACCTTAGCACAACTTTCCACCCGCACGGATGGTCAGTCGGAGCGTACTATTCAGGTCCTTGAGGAATACTGCGGGCTGTGTTTTGGATTTTGGAGGTAGTGGGACCATTCTTGCCTTTGGCGGAGTTTGCGTATAACAACAACTACCACTCTAGTTTCAGATGGCCCCGTTCGAGGCTTATATGGTAGGCGTTGTCGCTCTCAGTGGTTGGTTTGAGTCTACAGAGCCTAGGCCGTGGTACAGATTTGCTTCAGGAGGCCCTGGATCAGGTGAGGGTGATTCAGGATAGGCTCAGGACGGCTCAGAGTAGGCACCAGAGTTATGCGGATAAGGCGTCGACCTTTGAGATTCTCTGTTGGTGATCGGGTATTCCTCCGTGTGTCGCCCATGAAGGGCGTGATGAGGTTTGGGAGGCGGGGCAAGCTTAGCCCCAGGTACATTGGGCCTTTTGAGATACTCCGGACAGTTGGGGAGGTTGCTTATGAGTGGCCCTACCTCCAGCATTTTCAACCATCCACCCGGTCTTCCATGTCCCGATGTTGTGCCGGTATGTTCATGATGAGTCCCATATTCTATAGTATGATGCAGTTGAGGAGGCATCGTCCAATTGAGGAGGCTACCTGGGAGACCGAGCATGACATGCCAGAGCAGTTTCCCGGCTTGTTTGAGCCTTTAGGTTGACCCTTACTTTCGCGGACAAAAGTCCTTTTTAGTAGTGGATGTTGTAATGACCCTCTTGGTCATTTATGTGTTTTCCT